>NC_142518.1:71437916-71744375 GCF_057876585.1 Rhinolophus sinicus | reverse complement strand
TAGAAACAATCAATAAATACAGTTAAGTTGCTGGATACAAAATCAATGTACAAAACTCCATTGCATTCCTATATACTAACAATTAACTCTCAGAAAAAGAAATACATAAAACAATTCCTTTTTCAGTTGCAGCAAAAAGAGTAAAATAACTAGTAATAAACTTAACCTATGATGTGAAAGACCTATATGCTGAAAACTATAAGACATTTTTAAAAGAAATTGAAGAAGACACAAAGAAATGGAAAGACATTCCAGGCTCATGGTTTGGAAGAATTAATATAGTTAAAATGGCCATATTACACAAAGCAATATACAGATTTAATGCAATTTCATTCAAAATCCCAATGGTATTTTTTAAAGTAATAGAAAAAAAAATCATCAGATTTGTTTGGAACCACAAAAGACCCCGAATAGCCAAAGCAATCTTAAGAAAAAAGAACAATACTGGAGATATCACACTCCCTGACTTTGGCTTGTACTACAGGGCTACAATTATCAAAACAGCATGGTATTAGCAGAAAAACAGACACATAGACCAATGGAATAGAATTGAGACCACAGAAATAAAACCACCTAAATATGGACAGACAATTTTTGACAAAGAAGCAAAAATACGCAATGGAGAAAAGACAGCCTCTTCAATAAATGGTGCTGAGAGAATTGGACAGCAAGGTACAAAAAATGAAACTGGACTGCTATCTGTCACCACGTATGAAAATTAAATCAAAATGTATCAAAGACTTAAGCATAATACCTGACACAATAAACTACATGGAAGAAAATATAGATACTACACTTATGGACCTTGGGTTCAAAGAGCATTTTATGAATTTTACTCCAAAGGCAAGGGAAGTAAAAGCTAAAATAAACCAAATGGACTATGTAAAACTTAAAAGCTTCTACACAGCAAAAGAAACCATCGACAAAATAAAGAGGCAACCAACTGAATGGGAGAATATTTTTGCAAACAGTGCCTCCGATAAGGGGCTAATATCCAGAATATATAAGGAACTCATGAAACTCAACAACGAAAAAACAAACAACCAAACTGAAAAATAAGCAGACGACCTAAAGAGATATTTCTCCAAAGAGGACATACAAATGGCAAATAGACATAAGAAAAAATGCTCAACATCACTAATCATCAGAGAAATGCAAATAAAAATCACAATGAGATATCATCTCACCCCAGTCAGAATGGCTATCATCAACAAGACAAATAGTAACAAGTGTTGGAGAGGCTGTGGAGAAAAAGGAACCCTCATCCACTGTTGGTGGGAATGCAGACTGGTGCAGCCGTTATGGAAGGCAGTGTGGAGGTTCCTCAAAAAATTACAAACAGAATTACCATGTGACCCAGCAGTCCCTCTCCTGAGTATCTACCCCAAAAAATCTGAAAACATTTCTACATAAAGACACTTGTGCTGCAATGTTCATTGCAGCTTTGTTTATGGTGGCCAAGACATGGAAACAAGCAAAATGTCCTTCGACAGTTGAATGGATAAAGAAGTTGTGATATATATACACAATGGAATACTATTAGGCGGTAAAAAAGATGATATAGGAACACTGGTGACAACATGGATGGATCTTGAGAGTATAATGCTCAGCGAAATAAGTCAGACAGAAAAAGCAGAGAACCATATGGTTTCACTGATATGTTGTGTATAAACCAAAAAGAACAAAAGGACAAGACAAACAAATGAGAAACAAAAACTCATAGACACAGACAATAATTTAGTGGTTACCAGAGGGTAAGGGGGTTGGGGTTCGGAGATGAGGGTAAGGGGGATCAAATACATGGTTATGGAAGGAGAACTGACTCTGGGTGGTGAACACAGAATGAGAATTATAGATGATGTAATACAGAACTGTACACCTGAAATCTATGTAATTTTACTAACAATTATCACCCCATTAAATTTAAAAAAAAAGAAAAGAAGAATCAATATAGTTAACATGGCCATATAACCCAAAGCCATATACAGATTTAATGCAATCCCCATCAAAATCCCAATGGCATTTTTTAAAGTAATAGAACAAGAAATCATGAGGTTTGTTTGGAACCACAAATGACCCCGAATAGCCAAAGCAATCTTAAGAAAGAAGAACAATGCTGCAGATATCACACTCCCTGACTTTAGCTTGTACTACAAGGCAACAACAATAAAAACAGCCTGGTACTGGCAGAAAAACAGACGCATAGACCAATGGAACAGAATTGAGAACCCAGAAATAAAACCACATAAACATGGACAAATAGTTTTTGACAAAGAAGCCAACAGATACAATGGAGAAAAGACAGCCTCTTCAATAAATAGTGCTGGGGGAATTGGAAAGCCACGTGCAAAAGAATGAAACTGGACTGCTATCTGTCACCATGTACCAAAATTAATTCAAAATGGATAAAAGACTTAAGCATAAGACCTGAAACAATAAACTGCATAGAAGAAAACATAGGTACTAAATTTATGGATGTTCAAAGAGCATTTTATGAGTTTCACTCCAAAGGCAAGGGAAGTAAAAGCTGAAATAAATGAATGGGACTATATCAAACTTAAAAACTTCTTCACAGCAAAAGAAACCATCGACAAAACAAAGAGGCAACCAACTGAATGGGAGAAGATTTTTGCAAACAGTGTCTCCGATAAGGGGTTATATCCAAAATATACAAGGAACTCATGCAACTCAACAACAACAAAACAAACAACCCAAGTGAAAAATGAGCAGAGGACCTGAAGAGACATTTCTCCAAAGAGGACATACGAATGGCAAATAGAGATATGAAAAAATGCTCAACAGCACCAATCATCAGAGAAATGCAAATAAAAACCACAATGAGATATCACCTCACCCCAGTCAGAATGGCTATCATCAACAAGACAAATAGTAACAAGTGTTGGAGAGGCTGTGGAGAAAACGAACCCTCATACACTGTTGGTGGGAATGCAGACTGGTGCAGCCGTTATGGAAGGCAGGGTGGAGGTTCCTCAGAAAATTAGAAATTGAATTACCATATGACCCAGCAATCCCTCTCTTGGGTATCTGTCCAAAAAATCTGAAAACATTTCTATATAAAGACATGTGTTGTCCAATGTTGATCGCAGCTTTATTTACGGTGGCCAAGGCATGGAAACAACCAAAGTGTTCTTTGATAGATGAATGGATAAAGAAGTTGTGGTATATATAAACAATGGAATAGTATTCGGCAGTAAGAAACGATGAAATAGAACCGTTTGTGACAACATGGATGGATCTTGAGAGTATGATGCTAAGTGAAATAAGTCAGACAGTAAAAGCATAGAACCATATGATTTCACTGATGCATGGTGTATAAACCAAAAACAACAAAAGAGCAAGACAAACAAATGAGAAACAAAAACTCATAGACACAAACAATAGTTTAGTAGTTACCAGAGTAAAGGGGGGAGGGAGGTGGTAGATGAGGGTAAAGGGGATCAAATATATGGTGATGGAAGGAGAACTGACCCTGGGTGGTAAATACACAATGGGATTTATAGATGATGTAATACAGAATTGTACTCCTGAAATCAATGTAATTTTACTAACAATTGTCACCCCAATAAACTTTAATTAAAAAAAAATTAAAATCCTTGGGCGTCAAAAGACACCATCAAGAGAGTGATAGGGCAACACACAGATTGGGAGAAAATGTTTGCAAATCATCAGTGTTGGACCTCCAGGTGATGTCACAGAATTGCTTGGGTGTTGGGGCTGCTGTCTTTGGTTTTGAATGCTACAGAATGGAAGAGCGTTTTTAGGTTGATGCGGGACACACAGCTCACTATGGAACAATCACACATGGCTTTATGTGATCCAGACACACAGGAGGCTATTCCCTAGGCAACAGCCAGCCTGGTGGACTGGATAAAGCCACTGTGAGGTCTGTTTACCCTGAGAATTGGGACTGTCCATTTCCCACTATGAATTCCAAGTGGAGCACCCCAGATGATGCAGCTGATGTGCTTCGTATGCAAGCCATGTGGGACTGGCTTTATGATGACCCAGATAGTCACCCACTGAATATGCCTGTTATCCAGGTCATGGTAAATGCTGTGGTCAAGGGGGTCCCTTTCACACAAACACCCCTTATAATCTTATGGGTGCAAAACTGAGGGACAGTTGGGGAAGCCTTATATAATGTGCTGTCTCAGCTTCCCGTTATGGGTCTTACAGATGTTAATAAAAATATTAGGTTAATTAAGAAGAGAGTTGGGGAAAGGCTGATGAGAGAATCAAGAGACTGGTTTTAGCCAGGTGAAAGATTTTAAACAGTTATTAAGGAGTAAAGTGAATAAAACAAATATTTATAGGAGCAAAACAAAGCGGAAACATAAAGGAGAGTGTGACAGGATTCATTCCAGCAGGGTGGAAATCTTAGGTGATTATAAAATGAGATGAATAAAGTGGACATCAATGGGGTTAAAACCAAGATTTCAATATGGCACTACCAAAGTTTGGGAAAGTGAAAAGTCTCTCTGCGAGTTGCCCAATATTAAAGTGCTCTAAACAAGTCCAGTCTATTTATCCCAATTTGGAAAACAGTTTAAAAGTCTACAGGCAGAGATTACAATGAGAAGCTTGACCAACAATTGTTTGTACTTGTGGCAGTGGTTAGGCAGATTAATCAATTTAAAGACTGACAAAAGGGCCAAAGACTCTTGGCTCGACTCATCACTGTGGATCCTAAACCCTTTGCACAAGAGTTGGAAAATGGTCAGGGAGTAGGACAGAAAAGTTTCCAGGACTGCTCGATATAAAAGCCTCATGCACTGTGGCAACAAACCCACTGTTAAAGCCCTAACATGGGTTACAATTAGATTGAGAGAACATACAAATGTAAGAGTCCACAAGATTACGAATGTTGAAATATTTAAACAGGATTTATGTAAAGAAGTTGTGTTTTCTTTACCTGGATGTTTTATGAGAATGGATGTCATACTGGGGAACAGTAACTACCCTTACCTGGTTTTATAAAAACCAAAACCTGTTGATGAAGTCCTGATGGAGGCCATATAGTTAGGTATGTAAAGCTTAATGGAATCAAGATAAAAGTTTGTAGAAAAATGGTGTGTTTGAATATGCTTTATGTGAAGTGTCTGTGTCTCTTTAATATGATTTTATTATGAGGATGGACATTTTATCTAACTGGAGAGCATTTCCCCTACCTAGGATTGTGATAAAGAAGGCATGTAAATTCGCCCTTCAAGCAATATTAATTGGACATGCTAAATGGGAACCAGTAAGATTGCCTGAGTCCACACAGAGTGGAATAGAAGCTGGCGTGCTGGTAGGGAACATTCTCTATGACATATGGCCACACAGGCTGTGCCCTGCACAACTCCAGAGGCTACCATTCACCGTTTGTACAGGACCCCAGATTCTCACTCCTGGGAACAGGAGCACAGGCAGAGGGTGACTAGAGGCCAACAATAACAGCCCCACTAAAGAGCAGGGTAGCTAATGGCAGCTAGGACCCCAGTGCAGAAGTAGAGGTCTACCCCTTAGTGCATTAAACCATCCTCCCTCAGTAGAGTTGCTGCTTCTTGTGCTTCTCTTCTTTGTTACACTGAGCCTCTCAAGAAAATTTAGTTTGTAAATGTCAGCCTGACTTGCCTGAATTCAGGGAAACAATTAGATAAATAAAAAGTCACATTTCACAATTAGACACAATTCACATCTCACAACGAGAATTGAAGCCCTTTGGTGGCTAGAAGTGGTAATGACAACAGCCCTTCCAGATGGGGCTGAGGGAATGAGGGAGGTGAAGCCCGAGAGCCAGGAAGCTGGGACAGACAGGGATTCCCTTCTGTCAGGGTTGTTCCATTAACAAATAGGCATGATCACCACCATATTTCACATGAGAAAACTGATATTCAGAGACTGTGACACGAGATCTTCAGATTTGTAGTCCAATGCCCTTTTTAGTACACTATGTTACAAATTCCTGGGATAAAAACCTTAGAGCAAGTAGAGAATTTCCCCTGCATGGTTAGAGAGGGAGATACTGCTAGAAGATGCTATAATTGTTAAAAGATGAGTTTCTGCATACTTTGGAGAGAGAGCTGTCACCTACACAATTTGTGAATGTCCAGCAAAAGTGAAGAGAAGCCTTGAAAAATCAGAATTAAAAAAGCCAGCAATATCTCCCTTTGTGACACTCGCTCAGAACTGTTGATGACATATTGCATACCACAAATGAAAACAGGTTAGTTAATGTCTTCGTTATTGTACAGCTTTCTGATTGTCTTGGAGTTAGACAATGGAGAAAGCCTTCCTGCCCTCCCAATATCTTCTCTCGCAGAAACAGTATTCTGTGGGGGGTTTGGGGGGTTCTTATGGGTACATAAGAATGTTTGTTCCTTGAACAATCAATGAATGAAGGACTTTGAGGAAGACACTTGAAATTCTTCTTAGAAGAATTTATGGACTGTTGGTTTTACCTTAAATTATTGTCAGGAAATTTCAGAGTTTCAAGGGACCACAGAATCTCTGCTACAACTTACCATATGGAGCAGGATTTGCTCTATCATGTTCCTGGCAAGTAGCCATTGATTATTATATGACCAGCTCTAGTAACAAGTAAAGAGCTCACTCCTTGAAATACAGCCCATTGCATTTTAGTTCTATTACAAATATTAGGTTGGTGCAAAAGTAATTGCATTTTAAAAGGTTAAAAATAATTGCAAAAACCACGATTACTTTTGCACCTACCTAATATAAAGCCTTGCAGAATTCTATGCTGGCCAAGCATAGATAGTCCAGTGAGTGAATGAATGCCCATGGTCAAGCCCGAATAAGACACCCTGGGGGAAAATTGTTCATTTTATATACTTTACCTTGGAAATTGAATGATAGTTGGATGGGAGAAGATAAGTAGAAAGAAGATATTCTACATAGATTCACTTTTATTCGGCTTTCTCTTAGAAGGTCTATAAAAGCACATTTCTCTATCCTTAGAGTTCAGCTGCTCCTAGCAGCTTCTGAAAGCTGGAGAGCCAGGAGCATCAATGTCCGAGTGCAGGAGAAGATGGATGTCTCAGCTGAAGTGGAGAGATCAAATTCTCTCTGCCCCCACCTTGTCATTCTATTCAGGCCCTCAATCGAGTGGATGATGCCCATCTGCACTGGTGAGGGTGATCTTCTTTACTTAGTCTATTGATTCAAATGCTAATCTCTTCCGGAGATTCCCTCACAGACACACCCAGAAATAATGTTTTACCAGCTACCTGGGCATTTTTTTAAGTCCAGTCAAATTGACATATAAAATTAGCCATCACAATTCCGAGAATACCTCCCCCATTCATAGCCTATGAGGTAAGGGACACATACAGGATTATGGCCTTCTGTGTATGACAAAGAAAACTGGGAATAGCTCCTAAGTGTCACGCTGCTTCAACAAACAGATTTATTAACAAAAGCATTTCATTAATTAAGAATGAAATGGATAACATCTTTATAAAATAGTCTTTCATGGTGAGTTTGAGAAAAAGGCATTCTAAAGGCCAGATTCTAAAGGCTCATCCCCTTGTCTTAATCTGTCCTGCTCCTGCCTAAAGATAAAACTTCATTATCTCTAACTTGGATCATTAACATAGCCTTCTTTCCCTTCGGTTTTCTGAGCTTTCACTATGATATATGTAGGAGTACATTCCTTTCTATTTATCTTGCCTAGGGTTCACTGGGCTTCTAGAATCTGTACATTATTGCTTTTCATCTGTTCTGGAAAAATTTTGGCCAGCATCTTCTTCCCCATTTCTCTCTCCTGTCATTCTGGGACTTAAATTAAATGTAATTTAGACCTTCCCACTCTAGTCATTGTGTTTCTTATCCTACATTTTATTTATTTTTTCATATTATTTGTTTCTCCAGGAAGAATTCTGGACGATTTCTTCTGATCTATGTTCCAATTCAATAATTCCCTCTTGTTTATTTTTCTTCATTACACTTATCATCTAACAGTTGTGCTAATCTTTCTGTTAAACACATTCATTAAACTCTGAATCATATTTTTTTGGTTCTAGATGTCCTGTTTGATTATTTTTTCAAATTGGCTGTTACTTTTTCTGATTTTTTTGTTCCTGCAGATATTTTTAAGCTTATTTTTTATTTTTTTCTATAGTAAACCATAGTGATTATGGTCTATGTCTCAGAAGTCTGATATCTGAAGTGTTTGTGATTTGTTTTCATCGTCTATTTTTATTTTCTGGCTGTCCTTACAATGTGTTTTTCCTTGTGCACCTACTTGTCTTTGATTCTGTGCTGAAATATTATTGGAAAATTATTTGTAAGACTAATTTCAGGCCTAGGAATACAGAACCTTCCTGCAGAGAGTATTTTCACCTACTTCTGACAAATATGTGGTGACACAACCTGTCCAAGACCACTTTAATCCAAGTTCAGGGATTGAAGTTCCTTGGTTACCCCAATGATGGGTATCTAGGCTGCAAATTCATGCAAAGGCTTGCTACATCTGTTTCACCGTTCTCCTGAAGAAAGTAGCCACTTAGTTTCAACTTAAAGTGGCTGGGGGGCTTATCACATTGACTAGTTTGAGACTTGGACTTCAACTTTTGTCCCCTTTGCCCATGAGGTTATTAAAACCACAATTCAATTTCACAATTCTTTCTTCTGGATTAAACAAATGCCCCCAGCAACAGTGGCTTTCATTCCTGGGCTTTCCTATCTGGGCTCTCGTCTTCTAGAATTTAGCTGCATCATTCCTTAGCTGTTAATGAAGATGATTTATTTTTATATTTCATCCAGCTTAATTTTCAGTTGTTCTCATTGAGACGGTTAGTTCAAATTACTTAGCCTGCCACTACTGGAACAGAAGTGTGCAACACCCTCCTAAGTGCTCCCCTGTCCTCAGCCTCTCTTCCTTCCAGTTCCTCCTTGACAAAGTAACTGAAAGTTTCTTCCTCATTGTGTCATTCCCCTGCAAGAATCCTCCAAAAGATGTTGAATATAAAATAGAAATCAAATTCCTTAGTTTGGACAATCAGATCTAAAACTCTCTTTCCTGCTTTACTTATTCGCTGAGCGGGTATTTAATGTGCACTGAGTGTGTGGCCCTCACTTGGCCAGGTGCTACCTATTCTTTTGACTCTTACCTTCTTTCACCTCTTGTCTTACCTCCCAACTCACCTTACATTCCAGCCAAACTGGAATAGTCACTGTCATGTGGCAGAGCAGAGTCAGAACACAGATGCACAAACTCCTAGGTCAGCGCTCTTTCCTCTACAGTAAGATCCCATATGCAGGTGTTAAGTACATTCAACCTGGATATTTATGTAAATTCTAATAAATTAACTAAACAAAAGCTCAATAAGTCAAATTATGCTGGCTTTCTCATATTTCTTGTTGCCTTGTGGGCTACTTGTCATGTGAGTGTGGGGACAGAGCCCCAGAGAGCAGTTTCCAGGCTCTCGGCCTCATGTGGAAAGGTGCTGGCTCAGGTGGTGGATGGCCATCAACTGTGGCTAGTTGGCCATCAGCTGTAACCATTGAGCCATTGGCCACTAATATAACTGCTGCGGCTACGTTGGAGAGTCGAGGAGAGTGGAGGAGAGTCGGGGAGAGTCGGTCGGTTGGCAGCAAAGCAGACAGCAGGTCGCACGTCGTGTGAAGCCAGCCTCCAGTGAGACCACAGTGGTATGACTCCCCTACCTATGGCTCCGTGGGTGTTCCTCTTTGGCCTCACCACATCCTGCGTTCTTATGTGGGGAGCGGGAGCAGAGACCCCACAGGCCGCCCTGCATGACAGTGAGTCTGGCAGTAAATTCATTATTGCCATCAACCTTTCGGCAATTGCCATAGTCACAGGACACCTGGGGTGGGGGCAGGGAGACATGCTTCATACTTGCTTTGCCTGACAAATTAGGGACTGATTTTGGAATTTGATTCCAGGTTGCTAGGAACAACCTGCTTTCAAACAGATTACTCCCACCTGCTGAAATAGCAGTCAAAGCCCACTTCCACTTAAAAAAAATTAAAACAAAAAGAAAAAAACAAACCTTTTTCTCGAGGTAGACCGACCTGGAAATAGGGTTTTAATTTAGGCCTCTGCTACTATGTAACATTGGGCCAATACATATTCCTTCTGTAAGTTTCAATTTTCCCACATATACAATTTGGGTGCTTGGACAAAATGACCTGAAATGGCCTTTCCATTTTTGACAAGGATTGTTTATACAAGGATGCCTCTGTGACCAAGGACAAGGGGAGCAGCATTAAGAGCAGTAAGGGTGGGCTCTAATGACCACTACTGTATACGATGGTTAGTGACATATAGATACCCCCCGCAAGTTTTTCTAACCTTGCACCCATGTACAAAGGAAGCATTAACTGCAATGGAAGGAAAAGTAGGGTGCAAAGGAGAGGGTGTGACGGTGTTCTGCTGGTTAGAAAAAGACAGGAAACTGAGATGCATGTTTTAAAAGTGTGATTCTAAAATGGTGCAAAAAAATGGAGGGGAGGGTTTGAGGTAAAGAGTTAAATATTTAGCTGTGCAAAACACTCAGCCCCCCGCAGGACTCCCACACAATGAAGCTTTGCAATATGCTGGGAACACATAGTCTCAGCTCACTTCACCGAATAATGAAGGAAAGGGGAAGGGAGAGCATTTGTTTGAGTGTTCTAGTTAAGGAAGAGTGAATTTTCAATTTTGACATTTTTAAATGTCATGCCTTAGGTTGTCCAGTGCTAGTGAACATGACTGAGTTCTATTTGTTGATTGCCCATCTGGCTTATGTGCTCTGAAGAGGCCTCTTTCATGGACCAGAGATGAGAAGGACAGAGGCTAATGAGTAGAATCAATTTCTCATTTACTGAGATTTTTCTATTACATAGCGCACTTTTCCAGGATAGTGGAGATAATGACTCCTCTGGTAAAACTGCCAGGCTTTTCCACATGATGGGACCAGAATGCCGGGACATTAGAGTTGCCTGCTCTCCAGGGGCTAACAGCATTGAAGATCTCATGCACTGACCTTTGTCTTCTTTCTCCCTTCTATGGTGTCATACAAGAACACTTATATCAACTCTGCATCTCTAGCTATGGGAGGAGGGGCTCTTGGAGTCCAGTTTCTCTCTTGACAAAGGTTTATTCCTGCTGTGGCCAGAGCCCATCATAAAACCCATTGGTTGATCCTCCTCCACCCATCCATCCACAGGAACTGCCTGTGGTCCCCGGCAGTTCTCCTCAGTCACCTCCTCTGAACATTAGTGGGGGAGGGTGTCATGGGGTAAGGGTTAAAATTAATACTTTGTGCTGCCTTGAAATCTGGTAAAATTGGGAAGGCCTTAAATGGCCTAATAATGGCAAGTCCCTAGCCCAACTCTGCTCCTCCAGATAGGGTCCCATAGCCAAACAACCCTCTTTATCAAGTGGACCAACCGCAAGTCTGATTATTATCCCTGAGTAGTGGTTTCAGTTCCCTGTCAGCCAGTAAAATTATGCAAACAAACCAATCATATTCTCCTTCAGGAACCAGGTGGTGTCTCACCCTCGTAATACAGCAGGCCCTAGAATAACATTATTTCATTAATGTCCCTTCATTCAATGTTCTGTCCTTATAAAAGGTGACAAGATGCCATAGGAACTTAATACTTGTTTATATCAATTAGCTTATGGTAAAATTGATTTCATTATACATCATTTCACTTATGGTCCCAGAACCTATCCATGACGTTCAGTGAAGACTTACTGTACTACAAACCTGCCTCCCACAGACCCTTCTGGTTCACTTTGTTCCAGGCTGCAACCCCACTGTGTTCTGCATGGCATGTGATGTCCTCTCCTGGGCTGTGAGTGTATGTGACTCATAAATTGCTGTTGATCTTTTCTGTCCAGTGTTAAGTGTTGTGTGTTCAGCAATCTCCATAACTCTAAGGTGGGACTCCATCCCTTACCAATGGGGTGAAGAAGAGTTTAAAACAACTGTCACCACACACGAGGGCCCGACTACAATCAAAGACACCTTGTCAGCTTTAACTAGCTGCCCCTTGGCTAACTAACTGATTCTTTGATATAGTGATGGCTGCCTGGAATAGGACCAATTGCTGGTGGGCTTGTGCTTGGCCTAGGTGGCACTGTATTGTCTCTGTTGGGTATTGCCATCTCTTCCTACCCTAAAACCCTCTTGTCCCCAAGAAAGAATTGTAGTTAGTTGATTGTGGCCCAGTGTGATGTGCCATTGAGTATGGCCTGTGTGTGGGAGGTTGTCTCTGTGGCTCCCACTCATAAAGGTGGCAACAACACTGTGCCTTAACTGGTCAGTGCTTGAGTCCCTCACTGGGGTTTGGTTTATTGCAATGACCACTGCATATAACTTAGTCACTATTACTGGTTGTTTGGGGCAGCTGTATGAAAATTATGATTGTGCACTCCTGGGATAGACCAGGGATGGTCCTTTATCAGGTTTGCTGAAAGGAAGGAGACTACTACCATAGAATACTACCATGGGAAACTGATTGCCTTAATAGTCATTGTTATTCAGGTCAGGGTAGTGATCTTGCACATCACCTGTGCTGCTGCTGCACTTGCTACTGTTCTGCACACTTTCCTAATACCCAAGGCTTATTGAAGTGCACATCCATGGTGGCCTGTGACTCATGAATTGATGAGAAAAGAAAAGGGGAAGAAGCATTTTGTATTGACCTGTTCTCCCAACGCTAAACCCCTATCAGTGTGCCTTGGTCTTGCTTATTACTGCTACTTTCCAGCACACCAAAAGGCTAATCTTGTGATAGTAAGAATTGATACCTCCTACTTAGGCCATAGACAAAATGACCTTACTGGATGTGAATCCTGAACCTGGAGGAGAAGACAGCTGCCCAAGTGGTGGACTACTGATCCCCCATAACCACCCAGAAGGTATGGACCATTCATTATTGAATGGAGACAAAATCCAAAGCCACAAATTTGCATGTCTAGAAATCTAAAACACTCTGAGGGAATTTGTACAGATAGAAAAATGAAACAAAACAAACACAAACAAACAAACTGAATCCCATGTGGTGGAAATGATGGAGGCCGTGGCAGAAGATGGTTTCAGTCCATAGACCTCTGGGTGGGGGCCCATCAATCTTCCATTACACTACTCTGCTGCTTATGTCTCTGTCGCAATGAAAATCCTGATCACCATAGTTATAGGGAAAAACACCCATGGTACCCTTGTGGCACAGCAATGAAGTTAATTCAAATGTGACTTAAGGCCAGAATTCTATAAAGCAACCATTGCCATATGGGAGGACCCTAAACTTAATGCTACTGATTTGAGGCTCTCTGTAGGAAGGAATTTATAAATATGAGCAGAGTATAGAGGACTCTTCCCACCCCAAAAAATATATCCAGTGACAAACAAACAAAGAGAATGAAAGAGAAAGAAAGCAGCAAACCTGAATACAGCGGGAAGAAACAAATTACATTGCAACAAAAGTCCATAATTTAATCCCAATGGAAATCCAAAAGTTAGTAAAATAATTTTTTTCCATAAATTTTATTGGGGAACATTGGGGAATAGTGTGCTTCTCCAGGGCCCATCAGCTCCAACTCATTGTCTTTCAGTCTAGTTGTGATGGGTGCAGCTCAGCTCCAAGTCCAGTTGCCGTTTTCAATCTTTAGTTGCAGGGGTTGCAGCCCACCACCCCATGTGGGAATTGAACCGGCAACCTTGTTGTTGATCTAACCAACTGAGCCATCCGGCCGCCCCAGAAGAATTTATGCAACAAAATGATAAAAGCTTCCTCCAACAAAAAGCTCTAGTATCTGTTCAAATCTAAATCACTGAGCATTCCCATTAGTGTCTTGAGAGGTTCCTTTATTGTAGAGGCGTTAGTAACCTCATCTCATGCCTCTTGGAGTCTTTGGACCTCCCATGATGGCTGGAAGTTGCCCATGGGCTTCTGATGGAAGAAAATGCCCTTCTTGGCCTTGTACTATAAATCATTAGAGTGGTAATTGTCATCCACATACTGTGTTATCCTCAAAATAGAGGCTTTCACAAGACCCTGAGCCTGTGACCCTCTGTACCCATTTGCCCAGTATTCCTTGAGTCACCATCACCAGACAACCTCAGCATGGTAACTGAGGCCTCCTTGATACAGGATGGAACCAAACCTGAGCCCACTGGCATCTCTGTCTTGCAGGAGGACATGGTGTCTCCCGTTTTTCATCCCTTGCAAGATGCTGTGGTGGTGAAGAGCCACTTCTCCTCCAGACCTCTTGGGATCAACTGCGTGAACAACACTGGGTGTTTGTACATTACAGATGGATTGCCAACATCATATGTACTGCTACTTTCCATCCCTTAACCAGAATGTCCATGATAAAAGACAGGACCAAAGGGTCAGCACAATTTGCCAAACTTCAGGCAGTCATCTTAGCACCAGAAGTTCTAGCCAAAAAATGGCTCTGTTACATTTTTGTAAACTCTTGGGCCTTTGCCTAAGAGTTACCCCTTTGGGGTAAGGAACTCTGGGAATCACTTTCTTCAGAGATACCAAAAATATAAATCAAGATGTTATGGACTAAATTATGCACCCCCCCACCACAATTCATATGTTGAAGCCCTAACCCCCAATGTGACTGTATTTGGAGATATGTTTTTTAAAGAGGAGGTAATTAAGGTTAAATGAGGTCTTAAAGGTGGAACCCTAATCCAATAGGACTGGTATCTTTATAAGAAGAGGAAGAGACACCAGAGTGCTCTCTCTCTCCACACACGTACAAAGGAAGGCTATGTTAGGATGCAGCAAGAAGATGGACATCTGCCTAGGACAGAGGTATCACAAGAAACTAACCCCGATGGCACCTTGATCTTGGAATTCTAGCCTTCAAAACTGTGAAAAAATAAAGTTCTGTTGTTTAAGCCACCCAGTCTGTTTGTATTTTACTGTGGCAGTGCTAGCACACTAATATACAGCGTAACGTATGTCTCTACTTATACAGTCAATTCTTATTTGTCGTGGTTATGTTCTGTAAGTCACCATAAGCACTGGATTAGTGAATACTTGAATACTAAACCATTACTCCTAGGGGAAGTTTCTGCAAGCCTGTAGTCACAACATTTTTATCAACCAGTTAATACATAAGCTTGTTTCATGTGTCTTTCTGTTTAAAGACACCTTATTCAATGTATATCGTTGATTCATTTACATTAATGTTTAACATATTGTTGATTCATTTACATTCATTTATATTGACAACTGTAAATGAATATAAATGAATCAACAATATGTTAAGTACTGTAAGTCACACCTGAAACATGTGATTTCTCTATAAGGCACATCACAGCCTTCCGGAGCTTAGGAACAGTAGACAGTACTTTAGCACTACATTTGGGGGTAATTTTAAACAGTGAAATCACTAACAAAAAGCATAAAAATGTGAACAATATGGCACTAAATATACCGCTGAAAGGTCACTTGTCAAAATCATGACAGCTGAAATAAGAAGGCAGAACACTGCTTTGTCTGACCTCAGGGAATGTGTACATCAGATGATTCAAATTTTTTGCCACTTTATACATGCTTGCAAATGACCATAAAAGCACTCTGAGTATTGATTTTGGGGTTATAAATAAGTTTTTGTGGGTAGGCAAATTAGAAAGTACAGAATCTGCAAATAATGAGGATCAACTATATTAAGTCCATTCAAAATGGATCAAAGACCTAAGCATAAGACCTGACACAATAAACTGCATAGAAGAAAACATAGGTACTAAACTTATGGACCTTGGGTTCAAAGAGCATTTTATGAACTTGACTCCAAAGGCAATGGAAGTAAAAGCTAAAATAAACGAATGGGACTATATGAAACTTAAAAGCTTCTGCACAGCAAAAGAAACCATTGACAAAATAAAGAGGCCACCAACTGAATGGGAGAAGATTTTTGCAAACAGTGCGTCCGATAAGGGGCTA
The DNA here is from genome assembly GCF_057876585.1 of Rhinolophus sinicus. Lineage (NCBI taxonomy): Eukaryota > Metazoa > Chordata > Mammalia > Chiroptera > Rhinolophidae > Rhinolophus > Rhinolophus sinicus. The sequence goes on along the minus strand of NC_142518.1, from coordinate 71,728,430 downwards.
GTATCCAGAATATACAAGGAACTCATGCAACTCAACAACAAAAAAACAAACAACCCAATTGAAAAATGGGCAGAGGACTTGAAGAGACATTTCTCCAAAGAGGACATAAAAATGGCAAATAGACATATGAAAAAATGCTCAACATCACTAATCATCAGAGAAATGCAAATAAAAACCACAATGAGATATCACCTCACCCCAGTCAGAATGGCTATCATCAACAAGACAAATAATAACAAATATTGGAGAGGCTGTGGAGAAAAAGGAACCCTCATACACTGTTGGTGGGAATGCAGACTGGTGCAGCTGTTATGGAAGGCAGTGTGGAGGTTCCTCAAAGAATTACGAATAGAATTGCCATATGACCCAGCAATCCCTCTCCTGGGTATCTACCCAAAAAATCTGAAAACATTTATCCATAAAGACACGTGTGCTCCAATGTTCATTGCAGCTTTGTTTACGGTGGCCAAGACATGGAAACAACCAAAATGTCCTTCGATAGATGAATGGATAAAGAAGTTGTGGTATATATACACAATGGAATACTATTCGGCAGTAAGAAAAGATGATATAGGAACATTTGTGACAACATGGATGGATCTTGAGAGAGTAATGCTGAGCGAAACAAGTCAGACAGAAAAAGCAGAGAACCATGTGATTTCACTGATATGTGGTATATAAACCAAAAACAACAAAAGAACAAGACAAACAAATGAGAAAAAAAAAAAAAATTTCAACTAGACGCTCCTTATCCCCTTAGAATTTCAAACCTTACTTTTATGACCAAAGCACTCATTTCAATTCTGGGCTCTTGAAAAAGGCAGTAGTAGACAGATCTTCCAACTCCCTTGAAGGCCCCAGGCTACTCATTTAATTGTCAAGCCTAATGGGCTTCTCAAAGAACTACTTAAGTTACAAAGTGGTAAATGGACAGCTTCCTTGTGTCACTATTGCTACAGGCATTAAGAAGTCTAAATTCATGCCCCCTGGTGTCTCCCTATACAAATACCGCACAGGTTCCTCAACTGCTTTTACTGGCCATGAAGGAGGACACCTCTAAAGTTGAGTTTTTGATGACCTCTTCATTATGTGGCCCTCTCACTTTTGGGAAAGTGCCTATTCCACCTCCTAAGGAGGCACTTCTACTCCCTAAAAGTCTCAGTCAACACTAAAGTTTAAACTGATGTGAAGGCATCAAGGGGTAAATTATGGTGCAGGGCCTAAAATTAATATTATATGTTGTCTTGACCTCTGGCAAAATTGGGAGGAACTCAAATGGCCTGAACACAAATTCTTCTTCGTACTCCGTACCTGTGGGCAAGGTCCTCTAGCCAACTAGTCCTCCCTAATAAACAGAGCAGGTGCTGTTTCTGCTTACCCTAACTAGAGTGTTTCAATTGCCTGCCACCTATGGAACTATTCAAACAAGACAATCACATCTTCTCTTGGAAGACAGAGGTACCCCATCTTCTTGATACTTACTGCAAAACCTGTCTCCTACAGATCACATTGTTTACTTTATTCCTGAGTGCAACCCGTGTGGCCCTCTGTGGTGTCCCTTGTCCTCTCTCAGGCTGTGAGTATATGTGACTAATACACTGCTGTCATCTCATCTGTCCAGTGTGAGGTGTTGTGTGTTTGGCCATCCTCATAACCCTAGAGTAAGAACCCCTCCCTCATCAGTGGAGTGAATTGGAGATGATCAACACAGAGATATAGGGTGGTGGGCAAGGCACAAAACATAGACATGAGAGACACCTGTCTGTGTCTAGGTTTTAACCCATTTCTAAGGCATGCATGTTGAGGGGCTGAGGTACCCTTTTTGATGCCTCCAGTAGAATTATAGACTTATCTTAACTGGAGCCAGACAGTGCAATCTATGGCTACATATTCATGTGGCCTGAGATGAGTGTACTTTTTGTACTTACTCTTGCGAAACTTTTGAAGACAAGCGTTTTTGTCTATGTTTGATTTTAAGTTTAGGTGTGAATCTGGAGAGATGTTAAGTACTCAACCATTTGCATTTAGATCACATAGAAATGTGTATTTGTAATAGCCACAAGATCCTGAGCACTGGAACATGGGTAACGTGTGGTTGGAAACAGATGGGAATGCATTGCTTTAATTCAGGAATAATTCATGCATATATTTTGGAATACAGCAAAATAAAATTTTATGATTAAAGATAATTGGGAATAAGTTTTCAGAAATGAACATGTACCCAAGTGGGAAAAAAGGCAGTTGGACAAGGTTCCAGGCAGAAAGCTCTGCAGTGTACTCAACTCTACATACCCTGTTTCCCTGAAAATAAGACCTAGATGAACAATAAGCTCTAATGCATCTTTTGAAGCAAAAGTTAATATAAGACCCAGTATTATATTATATTATATTATATTATATTATATTATATTATATTATATTATATTATGTTATATTATAAGACCCGGTCTTATATTATGGTAAAATAAAACCGGGTTTTATATTAATTTTTGCTCCAAAAGATGCATTAGAGCTGATTGTCTGGCTAGGTCTTATTTTTGGGGAAACATGGTATCAGACTGTGCTAGTGAACACACACACACACACACACACACACACACACAGATTTGAAGGAACTGATTTTCATGATCAACATGCGAAAAAACACAAGAGTCACATGGTATCCAGCGCTTGTTCTTTTTCACAAGCCACTTTGTAGGGAAATGGCCCTATTGCAGGTCTCAGGTGTCTTGGGTGGGCACATCAGAGATCTCTGGAAAGACTAGCTCTCTGCAGGCCTATGGCTGGACACTTACATGTCCTCACCCAAAATACCTCCAGGATGTTAGCACATGATTAGTGAGAGAAATGACAGCTCCCAGAATGGATATCTTTGAAAAGACAGTCCTGAGGTCCAAGAATTTGAAATGGCTTTGTTGGGTGAGGGTCCAAAGTTTGTACTATATGAGCAAGCTTCTCTCTGTGCATCAAGTGCCATATGCCCAGCCCTAAAAATTGAGGTGTACAAAAGCAAGGTTGACATAGATTTGACAACAAAATGCCTGGTCCCAGCCCAGGTAGGGTGTCATGCAGCGTCTCTGGTCCTGTTCCCACTCTTGGCAGGTGGACACAGATTATGGTGAGGCCAAAAAGGGTTACCAACGGAGCCATGGATAGGGGGTGCATACCACTGTATTCTCGCTGGCAGCTGTGTTGGAGATACAGGAAGCAGGAACCACACGATCTGCAATCCACAGTCCACTTCTCTGTCAATCAACCAACACTGCCAGCGTAGCCATAGCAGTTATATTCATGGCTAATGGCTAACCGGTAACAGTTGATGGCCAACTAGCCACAGCGGATGGCCATCTAATAACTGAACCAGCACCTTTCCACGTGAGACCGAGAGCCTGGAAACTACTCTCCTGGCTGTGTCCCCACATGGGGGAAATGTGAATTTGAGTTGGAAAACATAGACTGGTTAGCTTAGCTCAGGAGGGCACTGAAGGTAGAGATTACTTTTCCTGGGGCAAAGGAAAGAGGATCCCCACTAAAAGTTGTGTCCATGCTGATTTTAAGGTGGAGCTCTTTAGGGGATTAAAGTAATACATTGTGGAGACAGAGCCAGGAGAGCAGTTGTCAGGCTTTCAGCCTCACATGGAAAGGTGCTGGCTTGGGTAGTAGATGGCCATCAGCTGTGACTAGTTGGCTATCGGTTGTGAAGAGTTAGCCATTAGCCAATAATATAACTGCCGTGGCTTTGCTAGGGTGTTGGTTGGCAGGCAGAGAAGTGGATGGCGGACTGCGGATCATGTGGATCCTACTTTGTGTGCCTCCAACCCAGCCACCAGCGAGAATATAGTGGTATGACTCCCCTACCTATGGCTCCGTGGGTGTTCCTTTGTTGCCTCACCATATCCTGCGTTCTTATGTGGGGAGTGGGACCAGAGACCCCGCATGACACTCTGCATGACAACCCCCTCATTCTTTCTGGTGACATGGACCCAGTCTTCATACCCCACCCTGGATAAAAGCTGGGGAGGGGAGGAGGATTCTGCCTCACTGCTGTACTTCTGGCTGATTCACCATGGAGAGAGAAGGGGTGGGGGGAGAGTGTGTACACAGATGACTATATGTGTCTGCATGTGTGCAGGAGAAGGCAGGGCCTTTGAAATTTGACATAAGGAGTGATCTCTGCTCTTTGTTTTCTGAGAAACTATGTGGCATTTAATGATAACTAGTGACTTCTCTATTTCAGCAAAAACTGTGCATAAAATTGATTTACAAGGTTTTGGACAGGATGCTGACAGGATAGGCTGTCCACCTGAGTCCAAATTTTCTAGATACTTGAGGTCTTTGTGTTAAGTTGAACAGAGCTGAGGCACAGCAAGCCAGTCCCATTAGATAAGATGGCCAGTGGCACTCACCCAGGCTCTACATCTCTGCCTCTTCAGATCCCACCTTCCTGACCTGCAGAGACCTGCAATGGAGCAGGTCCGACTCCTGGCCTATTGCTTTGACCCTGGAGTTTCTCCCACTTGTCTGGCTTTATTTTCAAGAGGCCTTCTGCTCTCTCCACACTCCCTTGTGAGGACACCAAACCTAAAGTGCACTCCCTGATATGACTAGAGGAACATGACCCATAGAAATGGAGGTGTAGGCCACAGGGTCCTATGCTTCCCAAGCTAGAATTTTCTGCTCCATCTGTGATGCTCTATGAGGAGGGCACTTGAACACACTGTGGGGGCAGAGCCCCAGAAAGTAGTTTACAGGCTCTCGGCCTCACGTGGAGGAGTGCTGGCTCGGGTAGTAGATGGCCGTCAGCTGTGGCTGATTGGCCGTCAGCTGTAGCCAGTTAGTCAATTAGCCGCCAATATAACTGCTGCGGCTACGGAGGAGAGTGGAGAAGAGAGGAGAGAATGGGGGCTAGCAATAAGATGGTGGCTGGGCTGGCAAGTGTGGATGGCGGTTTGCGGACAGTGTGGATCCAGCCTCCAGTGAGAGTATAGTGCCGCCAGAGAGAATATAGTGGTATGACTCCCCTACCTATGGCTCCGTGGGTGTTCCTTTTTGGCCTCACCATATCTTGCGTTATGTGGGGAGCGGGAGCAGAGACCCCACCGGACGCCCTGCACGACAAATGGCGCAGCGAGCAGGGTCTCCTGCATGACAGGAGGGCACTTGAACACACTGTGGGGACAGAACCCCAAAAAGTAGTTTCCAGGCTCTCGGCCTCACATAGACAGGTGCTGGCTCAGATAGCAAATGACTATCAACTATCATTGCATGGCCATCAGCTGTGGCTAGTTGGCTGTGAGCTGTAACCAGTGAGCCATTGGCCACTAATATAACTGCTGTGGCTAGGCTAGCAAAAAGAATGGGGGCTAGTAAGAAGATGGTGGCTGAGCTAGCAAGAGTGGATTGCAGTTAGGATGGCGGGTTGCGGACAGTGTGGATCCAGCCTCCAGTGAGAGTATAGTGCCGCCAGCGAGAATATACTAGTATGACTCCCCTATCTATGGCTCCATGGGTGTTCCTTTTTGGCCTCACCATATCCTGCATTCTTATGTGGGGAGTGGGAGCAGAGACCCCGCAGGCCTCCCTGCACGACACACACATTCTTTGTACCCTGGTCACTGACCCTATTCAATTTGTTCAAAACTGAGTGTGGGGACAGAGCCCCAGAAAGCAGTTTCCAGGCTCTCAGCCTCACATAGACAGGTGCTGGCTCAGGTAGTAAATGGCCATCAACTGTGATTGCATGGCCATCAGCTGTGGCTATTTAGCCATCAGCTGTAACCAGTGAGCCATTGGCCACTAATATAACTGCTATGGCTAGGCTAGCAGAAAAAATGGGGGCTAGCAAGAAGATGGTGGCTGAGTCTGCAAGGGGAGCAATGAGGGTTGAGAATTGTGTGGCTCCTGTTTCTTGTTTCTCCAACCCAGCCACCAGCGAGAATATAGTGGTATGACTCCCCCATCCAGGGCTCCATGGGTGTTCCTTTTTGACCTCACCATGTCCTGTGTTCTTATGTGGGGAGCGGGACCAGAGACCCCGCAGGCCTCCCCGCACGACAAATGGCGCAGCGAGCAGGGTCCCCCGCATGACACTGAGCACTAATCTTCTCTGTCCAGTCTACTTCACATGCTCAGGCCCCAGGTCCTCACCCCTCTGTCTCCCAAGTGTTCAACTCACATTAAATTTTATTGGCTCTACCTCCAGAAAATATCCCAACTCTGTTTTTATCTCTCCATTGATCACATGCCCCAAAGATCATGCCTTGGGCATCTTGCTACTGAGTTACTGTAAGAACTTCCCAACCTCTTGTCTCCCTATTGCCAGTGTTGGCCCCTCCAGTTTATTCAACACACTGCAGTCAATGTGATCTTTATAAATCCAACCTGACTGCTTCTGGAACTTTTGATGGCTTTACTTAACTGTCAAGTAAAATCCAAACTCTTTGGCCTAGTTTTCAACTCTAGAGCAGAGATGATAAATGGCAAGGAAATGGAAGCACAAACCACTAGGTAGTCAGTGAGTCAGTTTCTTTCTAAATTTCCTCCAAGCCTTCCTCTTGGAAAGGGCGACTAGCCTGGACCACACAGCTTTAAGTGACAGGAAACCTACTCTGAGCCCACAGAATAGGAGTTATGTTCTCTGGCCCAGGGGATGGCCAGGAAACCTAAACCAATGACAGACAAAAGGAAGGGTACATTAAATAGAGGTTCTACAGGATGTTGAACTAGAGACCAACTCTAAAGGATTAATTAAGCTAATGGTTCACATTTTTGCAAGTTAATAGGTGTCTTCTGATTACCCATTGCCTCAACCCTAAAGTGCTCACAGCTGTGAGGATTTGGCACCTGAGGATAGATCATTAGGGGCAGTATGTTTGGCTTGGGAGCCGCCTTGAAAACCAAGGCCATTTTCCTGGGCCCTGAGCTTTGGAGGTGGGTCAGTTGACTGTTGATTTCCCTTTGCTCCATTGTTCCCTGAAAAGCATGAGGAGATAAGGTGTAGTGCACAAGTTCCAAGGTGAGTGTGTACCTGGGGGCTGGGAAGTAGAAAAGGCAGAAGGCTGGTTCTTTCAATAATTAGCCTACAGGGACAGCAGTGCCTCATCTAGGTGGGATTCCTAGGGAGGCCCAGACTCTTGAGGGAGAGAGGGCATGGTATATGGGAATTCAGGTGTTGGAGCACAGCCAGCTCTCCCTTGCATGATACCAACATTTAGATCAATTGGGCCAAACACGAGTGGATGTCAAGGGAGTATCTACCTCATTTCGTCCTTTCCTTGTTCTTATGGATCTCATCAAATGCTAACAAACAACCATTGAAGTATACCAAGTACATTGTCCCACTATTTTTAGTTATGGTAGCCATTTCAGCAGGCATCTAGGCCAGGGGAAGGGAACAATGGCAAGGGCCAACATCTAGGGATTGTCAGGTGTGGATAGTCTGCATTATCTCTGAGGAATGTCACCACAATTTTTTATACAGACTCTGATCTGTTTATACCTGATGCCTAAGGTGGGAGGGGGCTGGTTACATTAAGCTTTTTTGGCATGAAGACCCAAAGCTTATGAGAAAAGGTGGGTCCTTGGATTGATTACGCCAAACAGTAGATGAAGGCAGAAGTGCAAGAATAACTGAGGACCTTCTTCAGACAAAAGGGGACACTGTGGACTTTAAATCTCAGGCTCTTTTGTGTGTGCACATGGAGAGCAGGGAGGCCAGACGATGGGGCAGCTATGGTCTGAATGGAATGGGTGGCAGTGATGGGGGAAGCAGAGAACAAAGCAGAATACCACGGTGCAATGTCTTCCACCTAGGAGGTAGACTCCCCCCCCACCTGGTCAAAAACTATAGCATGTTCTAGAGAGGAAGCTCAGCTCAGGGGAGCAGAAGAGGAAAGTGAGCTCTTGTCAATGGCCTGTAAGTACCATGGAGGCAAGTTTAAATTTTTTGGGTGTGTTTCAGTGGGAGAAAAGAGGAACAGCTTCCATCTTCTGAAGGTATGTGGGGGGCCTGAAAGGCTATAATAAAAAAAATTGCGTTTATAGAAACCTCTGTTGCCACAAAGCCCTTTGCTTAGGCTTGTTCACAATAGCCCTAAATCTTGGAGTCTGGTCTACACCCTAACACAGAGGCCCATTTATGTCTCAGTTGTCATTCAGACAATTATCCCCAACAGCAATTCGCTTTCTGAAACATTGGGCTTGCAGTAACATATTTCTCTCTTTGCAGCTCAGCTTTTGGTCATTAAGCCTACAGTGAATCCAGCAGGCTGAATCACGAGGGTCACACATGTTTCCATAGCAGCAGTATGATGTAATACACAAATACACAGAGGATAATGTGGCCTTGCTGCACAGCTGATTGCAGGCAGCTTTGAGCCAATAGAGAATAAAAACTTATTTGTGCACGGCACCCTACAGTTTAGTATATAGTGCTTTCAAACCCATGATCATATTTGAATCCTGCCAGTGGACATGGGGGCCTGAAAATAAGCCCGATGAGGAAGAAACACACTCAAACAAATGCCCACACATTCAGTTACACTCACATATTAAATATATCACATACACAATAATTCTCACAAATTCACTCACACACACATTCATAACATACTTGCACATGCTCTTACATTTTTACATTAACATGCTCACACACATGTATATGATGGTACATTCACATAGACCAATACACTCACATTTATTCACACATGGACATACCCGCATATTCACTGGAACAAATATGCTCACATATGTATACACTCACAAATCACTCACACGTGAAAAAGTTCACATATGAAATGTTTACACATTCTCATAAATGAACATGTTCACATGTACATGCATATTAGCTCAGTCACACAAAAGAACATGCTCACACACTCACAAAAATGACATACACTTGCAAACTCAGTCACTTGCACACAAGCATGCTCACATGCACTCATGCTCACACATTCACAAACATGAACACACTGATACATTCTTTCACACACAAAGACACTCAAAATCACATGTTTATTCACACTTTTACATATAGACTCAGTCACTCCCACATGAACACACACATGCTTCAATCATACATAGGAGTGCATGCCCACATTCACCCTCACACATGAGCATACTCACATTAAGATGCTCAAGTGCACATGCATGCTCACACATTCACTCATACACAAAGATACACATAGGAGTGTACACTCACAATCATAAGAGATTTTCACATATTTATTCAAATTAAGACGTTAACATTTTCATCCACATGAACATGCTCACATACACAAACCTGCTCCTATATTCACTCACACATGATCATATTAATTTATTAATCCACACATGAATGCAATCACATTCAGTCACATATATGAGCATACATACTTTAACATGCACATTAACACATTTTAATACAAACACACATATACTTATGAAGATCTGACAATTAAGTTCGTGAACTTGTTGAAACAATGTTGCTAACCTTTTTTGATATCAGGGGGATTATTCATTATAAATTTGTATCAATTGAAGTAACAGTTAAACAAATTTGCTATTTGGAAGTTCTGAAAAGGCTGCGTTAAAAAGTTAGATGACTTGAACTTTTCGAGAACAATTCATGGCTCTTGTATCACGACAATGCACCAGCTCACACGGCACTGTCTATGAGGGAGTTTTTAGTCAGTAAACAAATAACTGTATTGGAACACCCTCCCTAATCACCTGATCTGGCCCCCAATGACTTTTTTCTTTACCCGAAGATAAAGGAAATATTGAAAGGAAGACATTTTGATGACATTCAGGACATCAAGGGTAATATGACAACAGCTCTGATGGCCATTCCAGAAAAAAAAAGTTCCAAAATTGCTTTGAAGGGTGGACTAGGTGCTGTTATCAGTGCATAACTTCCCAAGAGGAGTACTTCAAAGGTGACTGTAGTGATATTCAGCAATAAAGTATGTAGCGCTTTTTCTAGGATGAGTTTGTGAACGTAATTGTCAGACCTTGTAAGTGAATCGGTCAGCAGGTTCATGATGTTAATATGCTCATTTGTGAGTGAATGTGTAACTGTGTTCATTTGTGTGAGCTTGTTAATGTGTGCATCTGTTTCTGTGAGTGAATGCATGTGTGTGTATATGTAACATGTGCATGATTGTGTTAATGATTGCACATGTGAGTTTGTGATCAGGTTCATTGTGTGTATATGTGAACATGTTCATGTGTGTATATATAAGTGATTGTGTGAATATATACATGTGGGCATGTTCATGTGTTTGAAAGTATAAGCATATCCATGTGTGTTCATATATGTGTGTGAGCCAAATTGTGCTTTCTATTTGTGTTTTTGTGTATTTGTGTTTGAGTGAGTGTACCAAAATATTTATGTAAGTAAATGCATGAGCATCTGTATATGTGTGTGTTATCAAAATGCAAGTTTGAATGAATATAGAAGTATGTGTGTTTAGCTAAGTTAATGGACATTAAAACATGTTTTTACAAAAATTTGTACACAGTTACAAAGTCACTCACGTAAATATACCCACAAATTTATTCCTATTCATAGATACACTCACACCTGCATTCATTCAAACACACAAATATACTTAAATTCACATGCTTGTGCATTCACTCAACACACCTATGTCTAATGTGTATACTACATCACTTACACGTTTACTCTCATGCATGAGCATACTCATCCTTAAGATGTTCACACAGTCACATGCATAGACACTCAATCACACAAACAAACATGGTTGCAAATTACTTCACACACATAGACACCCTCACATATAATCATTTGCACACACATATACACACATATGAACATGCTCATGTATACAAACATGGTCACTAGTGACGCATGTTTGCAGCATATTCTTCACATGAACACATTAGCAAATTCACTGAAAAACAAGAAATGCTCATATACATGCATACGCTAAATTTCACTGAATAACATTAATACATATTCACTTAAAAGAGATCTGTTCAAGAGGGCAGAGGAAGTAAACACTGTGTTTACCTCCTCTCATGACCATATCAAAATTACAGCTAAACTACAGAACAGCCTTAATAATTGCCTGAAATCTGGCTAAACCAAAGCCCTACAACTAAGGACCTACAGAAGAGGCTACCTTGAGACCGATAGGAGGGGCAGAGATGTGGAACATGCTGGTTCCACACTGGCATGTGTCCATTAAAAAATGTGAGGGATATCTCAGCTGTAGAGGGCCCCCCCCCGGAGGAGTGGGGGGGCAGCCCAACACTAAGCTCCCCAGGTCAGGGTTCCAGTGCTGGGGAGTGAAGTTCCCATAACTCTGGCTGTGAAAATCAGCAGAGATTGCGGTTGAGTGAGACTAGAGTGGCTGCAGTCCAAGGCATTCTTCTTAAATGGACCACACACAAACTTACGTACTGATGGACTCACTACCTCTGAGTTCCAGTGCCAGGGGCATATGGGAAAGAACTGATTTGTCTTGTCTCAGGGTGAGGGCTGGAGGGGCAGCTTTCTCCTGGATGGGAGGAGCTGACAAAAGCCACTCTTTATTGATCACTCACCCTTGCCCCATCAAAGCATGCAAATGCAGGCAGATGCCATATCTGAGTCTCCATCAACCTGGCTAACACCATTCCTTCACCCTGATTCCCTGAGACCCCACCCTACCCAACACAGTAATCTCAAGGCCACATAGCCATTATGTAGCAAAACAAGGACTCAGAATATAAATATTTTTCACTCCAAGCCCTGGACGTTTTCCATATTATGCCTTCCTTACTGGTCTCCCTGTCCCTAGCCTTGTTTCTCTCCAACAGTCTAATTTATGTTATTAAACAGATTATCCCCCCACCTTCATCAAGTCTCACTGGCTCTAAGAAGCCATTTTGACCATTTCAGTCCACAGAATAACATGTTTTTTCATGTTCTTGAACTGAAATTTATGCAGCGATTGCTTAGTGGAATCTGTCTTCAATCATGAAATAATTTTGAAGACACTGCCAAGTTATGTGAGACTACTCTGTTTCTGCTAAAACTTAAGTTCTATTCAGTTCTACAAACATTTTTGATAGCCTACTATGAGTCAGGCACTATGCTAAGATTTGAAAACATGTTTTTTTCCTTCAAGAATCTCAGTCTAATGGGAATGTAGATATATAAATTTTTGATGTACATATTTGTACATTTGTTCATTCATTGATTAATTCACTAAGCAAACTTTAATTTACTGGCCATGTGCTGCCACTGGACACACACACAAAAAAATGAATGGAACTTGTCCCCTTTGTTTCAAGTAGCTTGCAGTTTAGGAGTGATGACAGACTTGTAAATGTTTTCATTCATTCACTAAACATCTGTTAAGCATTTATTGTGTGGTGGACACAGAATGGGGAATACTTATGACTAACATGATTGTGCTCACACAGCTGTTTCCTCTTTGAGGATTATAATCTCTCAAAGGTAGAGACTAGGAACTTTACTCTAAGTTTTTGACAGTCAATATTATTTTGTATTAATTTCAAAATACAGCATATATATACAGCATAGTAGTTAAACACTAATATAATTTAAGAAGTAATCCCCTGACCAGTCTAGTACTCACCTGGCACTATGCATAGTTATTACCATATCATTGACTATATTCCCTATGCTCTACTTTACATCCCAATGACTATTTTGTAACTACCAATTTGTATTTCTTAATACCTTCACCTTTTCACCTTACTTCCCCACCCCCTACAATTTATCACCCTGATAAATCTAGTATCCATCTGACACCATACATAGTTATTGCAATATTACTGACTATATTCCTTATGTTATATCCTACATCCCCATGACTACTGTGTAACGACAAATTTGTACTTCTTAATCCCTTTCCCTTTTCCACTCACCCCCAAATCCCCTCCCATCTGGCAATTATCAAAATGTTCTCTGTATCTATGAATTTGTTTCTGTTGTGTTTGTTTTTTTTGTTCTTTAGACTCCACATATAAGGGACATCACATTGCATCTGTCTTTCTCAGTCTGACATATTCCACTTAGCACAATACCCTCCAGGTCCTTCCATACCATTGCAGATGGCAAGAACATGTTCACTTCCATGGTGGAGCAATATTCCATTGTATATATGTACCACCTACTCTTTATCCATTCATCTATCAATAGACACCCAGGCTGCCTCCACATCTTGGCCATTGTAAACAATGCTGCATTGAACATATGGATACATTTGTCCCCTCGAAGTAGCATTTTGGGTTTCATTGCATAAATACCCAGAAGTAGGATTGCTGGGTTCTTCTTTTTCTCTTGTTATAGCCTTTGTTTTCAACTCCATTTTATCTGGTATAAATATTGCTACTTCAGCTTTTTTTGTGTTTTGTTTTGTTTCCATTTTCATGGAATATCTTTTTTCTATCCCTTTACTTTCTCTTATATGTGGAATCTAAAGAATAAAATAAAAAAGAATAAAATAAACAAACAGAATAGAAACAAACTCATAGCTACAGAAAAGATTTTGATGCTTGCCAGATGGGAGCATGGTTGGGAATGGGTGAAAAAAATGAAGGGGTTTTAAAGTACTAAATGGTTGTTAGAAAGTAGTCATGGAGATGTAGGTTATAGCATAAGGAATACAGTCAATAATATTGTAATAACTATGTGTGGTATGAGATGGGTACTAGGTTTATTAGATTGTCAGAGTGATAGATGGGAGGAGGTTGGGGAGTAGGGTGAAAAAGATGAAGGGATTAAGAAATACAAATCGGTAGTTATAAAATAGTCATGGGGACACGCTGTAATGTTTTTATTTGACAGAAATTGCCGTACCAGAAGTAATGTGTGACAGGGAGCATTGTCATGATGGAGGATGAAGTAAAGACACTCACAAAAGAGGACTTCTAACACAAATTTATTATACATTCACTCAATCAAATGAACATGCTAACATCTATGCACATATAGTTACAAATTTATGCATACTCTTTAACACAAAAATGTTTACTTCACTGTTCAAATATTGTCACTGTCACATAAACATGTGCAAGTTTGCATAATCACTCTCATGGGCAGATATATATATATATATATATATATATATATATATATATATACGCTGATACATATGCTGTTTCGACTAGAATAAGACCTAGCCAGACAATCAGCTTTAATGCATCTAATAAGACCGGGTTTTATATTAATTATTGCTCCAAAAGATGCATTAGAGCTGATTGTCTGGCTAGGTCTATTTTTGGGGAAACACGGTGTGTATCGGCAGATATATGCATATATACATATATATATATATATCAGCATATATATATATATGTTCTGGGGGTGCCAAGAATGTATACAAGTGGATACTTTTGTCAATGTTGCTCAAGCAGTATTTCGCCATAATCAGAACTGTCTGGATGTGATGGTAACCACTTTGAGCACCACTTGTAATTGCAGAAGTCAAATATATATACATATATTTGTATATATATTTACTGTATACTCACATGCATGTTAACACACACATTCACATACATGAAAACACTGACACATCCTATGACTCACATTAAATTGCTCACACTATCACATATTTACACAATTATGATCACAAATTTACTCATACACACAGATATACATACACTCACACATGCAAACACATTCATTCACTCACACCAGTATGCTCACACATTATTCACTTACATGAACATGCTCACAAATTAACTCACAATGCACAATCACATTTAGTCACACTCACACTTACACACAATCATTCACATGGACATGTGCAAAAATTCATATACAGAGACACATATTCTCACATGAATATACCTACACTTTTCCTCACACACATTAAGTCACTCACAGAGACATTTTCACACATTCACTCACAAATTGACATGCTCACATTCACCGTGAAACTCCCATATTCACTCACACACATAGATCCACTTACATGAACATGCTCACATATTTACTCTTGGAAATATCTTTACACATTAGCAAAATCAAGTGGGCTTGCTTATATAGTCACACACACAAACATGCTACCATCTATGCACATGTTTAGAAATTCACTTATTCACATGAAAATGCAGATTCACTTAAATACAAATAAATTCAAATCGACACACTTCACATATGAAACGTCTCAAATTTTCAGTCTCAGACTTACTGGTAAACATGCAGATGCTCACACATTCACTCACACTAATACACTCAAACTAGCATGCTGACATACACTTATATGCATGAAAATGCTCAAACATTCACTCACACACCTAAATATGCTCACGTAAGCAAAGTCATTTACACATTCACTCACCCACATAAGTATAATAAGACATTCACTCACACACATGAGCATAACCAACATTAATTTGCTCACACACTCTCATTTATTTACACACACAAACATAATTACAAATTCACTCAAATTCCAAAACTATCATTTGCCCACACATTCAGTCACACTTGCACATTAAAAGGCTCACATAAACATGTTCACTACTTACTAACATACACATACATGCTCACATACATGAACATGCTTACAAATGTTTACCAAACATTTTAGTATTAGATCATTTACAGCTACAGAAAAAAACCATCTCTGGGATATGTATATATAGGCATTGCATTAACCTATGGGTCACACTGGAGAGAACTGACATTTTTACATTGTTGAGTCTTCCATTTCATGAACCTGGTTCTATGTTTTTTTATTTACTTAGGACTTTTTTTGTTTCTTCCATAAGAATTTTACAATTTTCAGCATACAATCTGCTACATATTTTCGTGTGTTTTTTTCCATAAGTGCTGTATAAAAAAAGTATTTACCTGGTCTTTATCCCAGTTTCCAGGCCTAGAGCTTATAAAACACTTGGAATTTCCCAAGTGGTAAAAGTGTCTTTGTTTTTCATCAGCTCCTTATATCACACCTGAGTTTTAGCTAATGAGATGATTCTGGGTGGTACCTGGTCACCAGAAAGAACAACTAAATCATCAGAGAAATGCAAATAAAAAACACAATGAGATATCACCTCACCCCTGTTAGAATGGCTATCATCAACATGACAAAGAATAACAAGTGTTGGAGAGGCTGTGGAGAAAAAGGAACCCTCATACACTGTTGGTGGGAATGCAGACTGGTGCAGTCATTATGGAAGGCAGTGTGGAGGTTCCTCAAAAAATTACGAATAGAATTACCACATGACCCAGCAATCCTTCTTTATGCAAGTTGGGGAAGTTCTTGTCAACTATTTGTTTGAATATACTCTGTGTTCCCGTCTCTCTTTCTTCTCCTTCTGGTATGCCCATTATTCTTATATTGATCTTTCTGATGGAGTCAGAAAGTTCCTGTAGAGTTCTTTCATTTCTTTTAACTTTCAAGTCTCTCTCTTCTTTCTTCTGTGTAATTTCCAAATTTCTATCTTCAATGTCACTGATTCTGTCCTCCATCTGGTCAGTTCTATTATCTAAGCTGACTATTTTATTCTTTGTTTCTTTTATTGAGTTCTTAATCTCCAGAAATTCTGTTCGGTTCTTTTATTTAAAATTTCAGTCTCTATGGTAAAACGTTCATTTTGTTCTTTGTGTTTCTGAGTTAATTGAACTGCCTGTCTGTGTTTTCTTGCAGCTCATTGAGTTTTTTTCAGAACTGCAATCTTGAATACTCTGTCACTTAAGTAACATATTTCCATATCTTTAAGTTCCTTTTCTGGAGACTTCATTTTTTTTTCTGAGATGCCTTGCTACCATGGTTATTCATGGCAATTAATGAATTATTTCTCATCTTAGGTATCTACAGGAGTGGGTTCTGCAACAGGTTGGCAGGAAGAGGTCTTTCTTTTGCTTTCCAGTAGCAGTTGGTAGAATGCTTTATTTTCTCTCTGACTGTAGCCTTTTATTCTTTCTCGCACTGTAGTGTAATATTTTCTCTGCACTGTTCCAGCTTCTCACACAATGGGGGGATTCCCTTGAAGGTGAGCTCCTCCTCTGTGAGCAGGTTGCCTGTGTCTCTCCTCTACTGTGGGAGGTGGAGATCTTCCTAAGTTCCAAAGCTCTGCCTGCAACAGTTCAAGGGCCTGTGTATTTCAGCAACTCAGCTTACCCCTTCAGGAATCTGCCCACATAGGTGGGGACAAGTGTGGGGTGAGTTGTGATAGGTGGCTCTGAGCAATGACAGTGACGACGAGCACAGCCAGTCCTGCACCCAAGGCTCCCTCCCCTTTGCTGGATCTAGTTGGGCTGTGAGTCCATGGCTGCAGGTCACAGTTCTAAGAATTGCAAATATTCTTTTCTTTTGATCTGAAGCTGCTACAGTTCTGCTCCTAGCACTGATTAAATAGGGGTTGGGCGAGCTCTGAGAGGGTGGAAAGAGGTCTGCTAGGATCCATGCCTATGCCTTCCATCCTGTGCTTGGCAGTGAGGGCTTAAGCTGCTGTTTTCACCCTTCTTCCCTTAGTCTTTGCTCTTAGGTCTCTGCCATGAGCATTTGGTTCAGCTGTATTATATGCTGATCCCTCAGGCAGGACTGTGGGCCATAAGTGGAGTGCTAGCTGTCCAAATTCTTCCCTCTCCCAGAAGTGCAGTAACTCCATAATGCAAGGTGATTGGAGTTCTAAGCTCCAATCTGCTTCCTGCACCCACGTGGCCTGCATCCTTTCCCTCCTCACCTGCTCACCCAATTTGCCTCACTTTACATGATTTCAGAAGAAATTAAAAATAGAACTACCATATGACTCAGCAGTTCAGCTCCTGGGTAGTTATCCAAAGGAATCCAAAACACTAATTTGAAAAAAATATATGCACCCCTGTGTTTACTGCAGTGCTATTCACAATAGCCAAGATATGGAAACAAACAAAATGCCCATCAATAGACGATTGCATAAAGAAATTGTGTTACATTTATACAATGGAGTATTACTCTGCCATACAAAAATAATGAAATCTTACCGTTTGCAACAACATGGATGGACCTAGAGTATATTATGCTAAGTGAAATAAGTCAAATGGAGAAAGACAAATACCATTTGATCTCACTTATACGTATGTGGAATCTAAAGAACAGAATAAATGATCAAACAAAACAGAAATAGACTCATAGATACAGAGAACAAATTGATGGTTGCTATATGGCAGGGTGGTGACATCAATTACAAAGGGAACAGGAAGCATCCTATTTGGAAAGCTGTTGCTTTATAACCTGGAAAATCTCTGTAGAAGATAAGAATAAATGAGCCAAATGGGCTGAACTGCATGTTCTTTTCCTTGTAGGGATGAAAGAACTAAACAATAAAAAAGTCTGGGTTTATTCTGACACATTGGTGGGATAAGTGGAATAGGGAGATGGCCAATGGACTGGCCATATAGTCAGGTAGATGGGTAACGGAAATTTAGACTATTAAAGGATTTCTGCATGTATCACAGCCCTTTGGAAATCAGTTGGAGAAATCAAGATGCACATTGAAGAACTTCCTTCCAAATCAGAATGCAATTGGAATCATCAACTGGACATCCTGGGGCAGTTGTCTGAGATGGCCACCTAAGTCAATAAAATGAGTGGAGATGAAGTAGCTGCAACAATGCAAAGATGGGCTGATCATCAATATATTCCACTTGTACCTTCTGAGGCATAAAATACCAGCAAAGTCTACTCCGTATTCCAGCCAAGAGACAAAAAGTACAAATGGATGTGGTTCAGATTACCTTGGGGAAAGTCCCCACACATAGCTTTCACATAAATTACATCAGACTACTACCAGTAGCCCCTGGAGGCTATACATAGGTCCTGGCAAGAATAGATATTTACTGTGGACCAGGCTTTGCATACCCAGTCGTAGAGGCAAATTTTCAAAACTCTATATAGGATTATAACTTAAGATACTGTACCAATTTAGACCACCAAGTTACATTTCTTGACACCAAGGATCACATTTTATAGTCCATAGGGAGAAACAATGGTCAAAGAAACATCATATCATATTTCATATCATCCTCAGAGTAGTGATTTGATAGAGAATTGAAACAGGCGCTTGAAACACCAGTTATCTAAACTGAGTGGCGATAAAGGTGTGAAAGGTTAGTTATACGTCTTGATGAATGTGAGCCCTCGTTCAATGTGAGACGAGGGCAAGGGAGGATCCACATTTGGTAGATTTTTCTATTTTTCTGGGGTATTTGGGGGAAAAGAGGGTAGGGGAGAATGCTGATATAACTATACAGTGCTTCCCCAAATCACCCCAACTTTCTTTTTTCCTACCTGATTCAGTGGTCCTAGGACAAGAGCTACAGGTGCCATATACAGGGATGATACTTAAGGAAGAAACTGTAATTATACCTTTAAACCATATGCCAGTATTCCCAAGAGTCTGATGGAGTGGACTGTACCTTCACTACATCTAGAAAAAAAGGGGTTGACAGTGAATACAGCTGTATTGCCTTGTGGCCAAGAAAGCTCACTAGTTCTGTTCTTATGTCACCCTATCCTATATGGATGAGAATGGACTAAGTTTCTCCTTACATGGAAACTGTTGAGGTGGGCACTCGGCAGACTGCTATTGGTGCTGATGATCTGGACCAACAAAATGGCTGAACCTAACATTCCTTCCACAGTTGGAAAAAAATAACGTTTGGATAAAAATCAATGAAAAATGGAGAAAAAGAGTAATAGTAGTTGAGGTTAAAGGAATGATTAAATGTGTTATAGAATAAGGGAAATCCAATACTACATTGGTGTCTTGAGAGAGGCTTGAAGCAAGAAAATGACATTGTTTCTTAGCATAGTCAAACCTTAATGCTCTAAAATGTGAAATCACGTATTTTCCAAGACCACTCATGCTTTTTGAACCTTAGAAGGTGAAATGAAAACCTGACAATCTGAGTGGCATTGCTCTAGGAGACATTTTGTTCATACAATGTGATGAAATGTGTCCTATAGTGAATGACTGAGTGGAACTCTAGTAATTTGCCAGTATCTTTTGACTCTGATTTTTCATGTTGAATCTATTACAAAATATATAATTTGCAAGGGAATTTTGAGGAAGTAGTCCCTAATGGGCCATTGGATTAGTCCATGGAGTGTATAGCTCCTGGCAGACTAATTACTGTGTAACTATAAACCTTGGTTATCAATAACTAGAAAGGTGCCTGGTTATAATGGGTGAAATGCAGCAGTGGTATTTCTAACATCTAACAGTGTATTGTGCATAGATATATATTGCTCTTGTTTTTGTGGATGGAAAGTTATTTAACAAAATAGTAAAAACAAATGAATTTCTGATGGGAATAAAACAGTGGGCATCACATAATAAGTTCTAATTCCTCTAAGGAATGACCCTAATTGAGCAACTGCTTTAGTTAAGTAAGTCATATGACAATACTGACACTGATGATCAAATGTGTTGGGAGACTGAATGAAAGCTTTCTTAGGATATAGTACAGATAGGAAATGACTGGACTGAGGAAGAGCTGGATTTAACTAATCATCAGATATATTCTATGTTAAATACTTCTGTACAAGTTTACCACATGGTACAAATAATGGTAGATTAAGGGGGAAATGAGTAATCAGATTAATATAAAATATGAAAATAATTTCTTTTATAGGATGCATTTATTATTTCATTAAATATGTTCCTTCCCTACACTGGCTTCTCCACCTCTTTGGCATATCCGTGCTGATACTATTGCTGTATCTGTCATATAAATGTTATACCGAATGTAGATGCACAAAAAATATGATAAATTTGCTGTAAGAGGTCCTAAACTGAGAGTCAGGGGAGCTGATTGAGCAGGAAAGGATTATCTTGGCCAGCCTGATTTCCTCAAACACTGCATATTCTAAAGGAAGGACTGTCTTTTGAACCAGTCTTTGACTAAATCCCGAGAAACAATCTCTGCACATTAGGATATTCTACCTGATAAATTTCTTTTGTAGGCCAGATAAGTTTATAATTTATGGTAAAGACCTATTTTGGCTCTGGAATGGGGCGTGGGGTAGGGGTCTGAGTAGGTGGAGTCAGTCATGTGCCTGTGTAACTTACTGCCCCAACATCTCTGGACACCTAAATATTTTCGGTTGGCAACACTTCACATGTGCTGTAACGCATTGTTGCTTGGAGGATTTAAGCATGTTCCTGTGCAAATCCACTGGGAGGGGACACCTAGAAGCTTGAGCTTGGTTTCCCCTGGACTTTGTCCCATGTACCTTCTACCTTTAATATTTTAATTTATTTGACCTAAATTTTCATTGCAATAAACTATAGCTGTAAGCATAACACCCTTTTAAAAAATTAGCTTGAGTCCTTAGCGCAAATGATTGAGCATGAGAGTGAAACAGATTGTGTATTTAGGCATAAATACATGGTAGAAAATTTAAGTCAAGATAAGCTGAGATATTTGGTTATTTCTGAAAGTACCAAAACTTTGAGAGTTTGGGGATATTTTAACATAGGTGGCTGATGTTGAGTTTCATGTACTAATGGTCAAAGACAATGCAAGGAAGAGAGAGAGGGAGTGAGAACTATGTGTGTGTTTGTTGGGGGAGAAAGAGAACAGGGTAGGAGGAGGGATGAATGGAGGGAAGGAGAGAGAGTGAGAGGAAGGATTGAGAGAATGAGACTCCTGTGGGTGTATAAAATGAAATGAAGTTACTGGAATTTTATATACATGCTTGGTAGTAGAGGACCTACTGAGAAAGGGCCATTGGGTGTTTTGCCAGTTTGTTTAGACATTTTATGCAAGATATTTTCCTCCCACAATATATGTTACATTAAGCATGCATAATTTTTATCAGAAAAAAAAACCTTATAGTTTGAAGGTTGTAGAAAATAAAGCATCCACATCATTTACACTTTCTAAGTAATATACATAGAAACAAGAAAGTGTGCTAAAAATTATAAAATTTTTAGAAGTACTTACTAAAAGACAAAGAGGAAAAATCTGGAAGTAGAGAGACTCAAATATTGACAACAATATTTTTACTTCTTTATTATTATATTTTAGCATTTTAAATGAACATTCTTATGGTAATAAATACTGAGGAGAGATACCTGCCTACTTTGGTGGTTGATGGGCCTAAATTCCCAGGCGGGTGCTTCATACACCACCTCTGTGATCTTGGGAAACAGCAATTATCCCTCAGGTGCCTGTTTCCTCAGACCTGAGGTAATCAATCCTGCCTTTTGCCATTCTTCTTTTGTTTTATCTATCTTCAGAGGTGAAAATATGGGATCCTTTTTTATTTGCATTCTTTTATTACTGAAAAAGGTAACTTTTACTATTCACTGGCCATTGTCTTTTTAATGTTTCCTTATTATGGAATTGAAGGCATGCAATAAAGCGCATTTTGCCTCCCCATGCAGCTGTGAAAAACTTTAGATAAACATCTAAATATTTACCTGCTGACAATTTAAATGCTAACAAAAGGAGATCAGTATTTCTAGACTGCAATCTAATGCTCTCCTGGATCTTGGGCACCATATATTATTAGAAATAATCTTGGGAATTTTGACACCTTTATTTATCCTTGACATTCCAGATGAAACAGTGCATGTTTGTGACACCTAACCCACCCTTGCATCGAAGAAATGTTGATGTTTTGTTTATTTGTCAGAAAAGAAGTGAGGAAACAGGACTAAGGAAAATGCTTACATCCATACAGTGCATAAGTACCAGAGCCACATCCCAAACTCAGATAATTTAATGAATGATTCTCTGCTTGGAAATAGTGGAGCTACCCCAATATTTTACTTCCATGAAAAAAATGTAGCAGCTGGAATGTGGACCATAATATCTGTCTTGTTTACTTCCTCACAGAGAAACTGTTGAATACTTTCCTTCACGTATATACAAGCGTGACTCTGTCCCACCTGGCTTATTTCTGTGTATCCCAGGAACAGGGTGGCAGCTTCTTGCATAAGAGACCCCAGGATTAATGACAAAGATGATTTTCTCTTTCCTTCTTAATTCTGAGATTAACTGCATCATAGAGCAGTTGTGCCTCTCTAATCTGAACATGTATGTGTGACAGAAGCTGTCTATATGAGTACACTGATAACTGTGTGCTACTTGTCAACCCTCACTGAGTTTCTTTTCAAAATTCTTAATCTATCATATTTTATGAGTCATACAACTAAACATCCTTATCCACTGACAGTGTGTAGATTCCAGCACTGACTGAGGAAAGCAGACTCCAAAATATCACTGACTCAAATTCATTTAGCAGTAACTGCCAACACAGGGCAATCTGTGGGATTTCAATCTCTCATCAGGACTCTTTTCCTTCTTCCTATTATCTTCATCTATATTTTTTTCATATATTGATCTGTCTGTTTTGGCTCAGACATTAACTCCATGTGAGGCTTGCCTTCCTCTGTATGTGGAGGGTTTGATAGCTCTGCCTTCACCTACTATGATGTTTATTCAAAGTATCCTGAGGGCTCATGAGCATTCGACCCACATCAGCAGACTTACCCTCATCACAGCCTTGTAACAAGAGTATCTCTGATCACAACTTATTGTTACTCAAAGGAAAATACAACAACCTTTCCCATATATTGCTTTTGCCCTCTGTTCTGCATAGAGTCATCACAATGTCAGGTTCTGACATCTTTTCTTCTACTTCCTTCATTCAATTGTAACAATATGAGTAACATCTGAGACTTTGAGGTCTGGTATGATGCTGATGCTCTCTCTAATGGTGAATTTAATGTGTCATGGAAAATATATATTCATCTTGGGACTCAAGTGCCTGGGGAGTTTCTTGTTGACTGGGTTTGTGGTGACTTGAGCCTGGAGGGTGAGGTAATAAAGCAGTGTTAGGAACTGACAGGACCTTCTGTGCATCAGGGTCTGCTACCAGAAATACCCGTGACACAACTTTGGTAACACTGAGTGTGTGTTTCTATTGGTCAGTGGAGGCAAACCATGAGAGCCCTCTTGACATGGAAGTCAGTCCTGAGACATTCAGTGAAGGGCATCTCTGATTCCTCCTCCCCATCATTGAGTGCAGGGGTCAACTTTGGGAACTGAGTATTGGAGGTAATTTTGGAGGGCTGTGGATGTTGGCATCCATTCAGGACCACACATGGGGTATTGTCCATTTTAAGATAATCCTCACAGAGGGTCTGATGGGAAATATGAGCCTATAAACAAACCTAAACTTTCTCCATTATCATTGTTTGAAAAGTTTGTTCCATGAAATGCCTAGTATTTATTGGTTGCTAGTGTGTTCCTTAATGTGATTTTGTTCATTTATTAGTTGGAGTGGCTGACCTATCTCTCAGCTATGAATTTGACTCTGATAGTGAATGTATATATCCCAGTTTCCAAACAGTGCAATACTAATGCAGGAAACATGGTAACATTTTGTTTTATGACAATTCTCTATGCTATTGTTTACCAGTATATCGATCTGATAGAATTACAGTCACAAAAGGTGGGAAATCTATATCAATTACAGGCCTCTTGAAAGCCTATCATCAAAGTGCATTTATGCATGTCTGTTTAGGGGTTGAGGTATTTATTCGGATATGAGGGTGCTTGACTCTATCCGTTTTGTGGGAGACACACTGGCAGCTCTTGCTAAGAGGACTGTGAAGAAGCTCAGTCACCAGTCAGTGCTCTTCCTTCCTTGAGTCTGCAAACTAAGATGATAGGACCCCTATGCTAGGTGGACAATTTGATATCTATATCATAAAACAGATCTCTGTACTTTCCTAGGGATTCATCATTGTTTAATAAAGCTTTTTTCTAGTACTTCAAAGATGTGCCATGTCATTTTACATTTACATAGAACAATCATAATTTTCGCACTTTAGAAACACACACAAACTTGAGGTTATAAAACAAGAGTTGGCAATTATTTTTAGTGAAATGGCAGATATATCTTTAGGGCTATATAAGTCTCTATCCCTATTACTCAACTCTGCCACTGTAAAAGGAAAGCAGCAGTAGATATCAAGATAAAAAGTGAGGGTAGCTATGTTCCAATTTAGCTGATTTTCTAAAAAAGTCAGCAGGCCAAATACAGCTATCAGGCTTTAGTTTCCTAATCCCTGTTATAAAAGATTAGATTTTAAATGCTTGGAAAAATCTTATGTTATCTTTGTCGGCTCCAATACCTCATCATCTTTCTTAACACCTACATAGCTGAACACTACTTTAGGAACCAGCTCTCTGAAGGAATATTCATGTCTTTTCCCACCAGTAATCTCATCTCAATATGATTTCCCTTTACCTGTCACATAAAGCACAAGTCCTAAGCAAAGACTCTTTTATATCAGTTTGGGTGCTTGCTAGTAGATATTGTTGATGATGCAGTTAGTATTTATTCTATCAATCATGTTTTGAAAGAGGTGCATAGTCTCTTCATACAAGGTTGACTTCCTTGTATGAAATATGCTTTAAGAGGAAGCAGATGGTAAATAGGGATATCTAAATCAATCAACATTCCTTAGGGTGTGCATAGGTGCTGTGGTCAGGACTCTGAGAACTTTGTTTGTCCTTTACCACCTGTTTGGGTCTGATCATTGAGAATGCCACAGGGAAACAGGAAATCAAGAGGAAAGAGAAGCAGGTTGCATTTCCTTTCTGATTCCTTTTGCTACCAGTGTCATCCCAACAAAGACCTTTTACCGAGCAGTATCATTTAATTTTTATAGGCGCAGGAAGAACCATTTGCAAATTTTCTTCTAATTCCATGGACATTGGACACCACACCTCCTGAGAAAATATGCTAAATATCACTAGTTATTTGGGAAATTCAAATTAAAGCTACAGTGGCATACTACTTTATGCCTATTAGAATGGCTAATATCCAGAAACAAAACAAAACAGAAGACATCAAGCTTTGGCAAAAATATGGAAAAATTGGAACCCTTGTGTACTGTTAGTGGGAATATAAACTGGGACAGCTGTTATGAAAAACAGTATAATGAAACATCAAAAAATTAAAAATACAACTCATGTAAGGGACTTGGACAAATATTTGTAGACCCTTGTTCATAGCAACATTATTGATAATAACCTACATGCTACAACAATGCTGGATCTTGTAGACATTATGCTAAGTGAATTAAGCCAGTCACAAAAGGAGTGATGATGTATGATTCCAATGTTATGAGTACTAAAGTACCTCAGATTCTTTCAGCAGTCAAATTCATAGAGACAGATAGGAAAATGGTAGTTTCCAGGGGTTGGGTGGAGGACAGAATGGGGAGTTATTATTTCATAGGTACAGAGTTTCAGTTTTGGAAGATGGAAAAAAATTCTGCAAATGGATGGTGGCAATTGTTGCACAACTATATGAATGTACTTAATGTCACTGAACTGTACATTTAAAGATGTTTAAGATGGTAAATTTTATGACGATTAAAAATAAAAGATTACTTGAGGTACAGACCTTCAGCTGGGACCTGCATATCTTCATTCCTATATTGTGGTTTAAAATATTTTATTGTTTCCAACACCAAATATGTGACTGTTATTATCAAAAGAAGTAACTAGAGCAAGAAGAAAATCAATTGTACCACAAAATCCCAACATAAAATGATTACAAAAACATGTTTAGTAAAATAGGAACAGTCTTACACAATAAGACATGGATTATGGAAGGTCTTAGTTCTCACTCCAACTGCTGTCCAGCAGAGTCTTTACCTTGCTCAGCACTTTTGAACTGTACTCCTCTTCCAGTGTTCAAATTAAATCAATGTAGTAATCTAGGTATGGTGCACCTAATGTCAATCCATAAAATACAAAGCAGGAAAGAAATCAATTAAATGGGTTTGATTAATAATTTTCTCTACCACAACTCTAGAATGTTAAGTTATTCTGAAAGAGAAATGATAATCTCATCCATATTGTAGATGTGTTTATTTTTCTCCTTCTGCTATATCTCAAAATATTTCCATGTTACTGCAATTTGGTATAGCCACTATCGAAAACAGCATGGAGATTCCTGAAAAAGCTAAAAATAGATCTACAATATGAGCCAGCAATCCCACTTCTGGGCATTTATCCAAAGAGAAAGAAAACACTAATTTTTTAGGAAAAAATATATGCAGCTCTATTTTCATCACAGTATTATTTATACTAGCCAAATATGGAAATAAACTTGGTGTCCATCAATAGATGAATGGATAAAGTGTGGTACATATATATAATGAAATACCACTCAGCAATTAAAAAGAATCAAATCTTGCCATTTGTGACGACATGGATGGATCTAGAAGGTACTATGCTAAGTGAAATAAATCAGGCAGAAAAAGACAAATGCTGTGTGGCTTCACTTACATGTGAACTCTAAAATAATAAAACAAATAAACAGTTGTTGGGTCAAGATGACAGAGTAAGTAAATGCTGTGCTTACCTTCTCTCATGAACACATCAAAATTACAACTAAATTAAAGAGCAACCATCATTGAGAATTGCCTGAACTCTTGTGGAACTGAAGCCCTACAACTAAGGACATACAGAAGAAGCCACCTGAAGACTGGTAGGAGAGGAAGAGACGTAGAACCAGCTGGTCCCACACCCGTGTTTCCCATTAAAAATCACAGGGATATTTTGGCTGCAGAGGTCCCTCAGGGAGATCAAGGGGTCCCACCACCGCACCAGGCTCCCCAGTCCAGTGTTCCAGTGCTGGGGAGAGAAGGCCCCATAACTTCTGTCTGTGAAAACCAGTGGAGATTATGGTTGAGTGAGATGGAGGGCAGCTAGGATCCCAGGTGCTCCTCTTAAAAGTCACTTGCATGGACTTACTTGCTGACAGACTCACTCGTTCTGAGCTCCAGTGGGGCAGCAGCTCAAAAGGCGACTGGGACATACAGGGAAGAACTGAGTTGACTAGCTTCAGGATGAGGGCTGGAGGGGCAGCTTTCTCATAGTCGGAGGAGCTGGCAGAAGCTATTGTTTCTTTGTTGAGCCCTCCCCCTTCCCTGTGTGCACACACAGGCAGCCACCATATCTGAGTCTCCATAAACCTGGCTAAAACCATTGGCTCCACCCAGGTGATTCTGAAGCCACACCCCACCCAACTTTTGGGCACACTCAAAGTGCCTGCCTTGGCTCATGCTGCAGACTTTCCTAAAGTCTCTCAAAGGTTCACAAAACCCAAACAAGAAGCATGTGGCATCAGCATGTCCTGTACCTCTGGCTGACCAGCCCTAAGTCTGGAACTAGCAGCAACTGGGCTTGGTTCATGGCTTGGCCTCTCAAAGCACCTCCAAACACAGTGCTGGTGGTATCCAGCTGTAGATTGCTTTGTGGTTATGCCAGGTGGCCCCAGTAAGGGCACAGTTTGCAGCTAGCTACACTTGGCTTGCAGTGGGTCCCCTCTCAGGTGGCACTGGGGCTGGCATGCCATGTGGACAGCTTTGAACTGAGCTGGAGCATCACTTGGTCACCTCCAAGGACAACACACCCAAAGGGCACACTGGGAAGGCACCAGAGCACTGCTAAAGTGAATCCTGCTCTATAGGGTCAGCCCCTCCACAACAGCTTCTTCACTATAGTCATGGCCAGTTCTCACAACCAGTAAGCCTGAGGGTCAGTACCTCCCAATGACATGCAAACAGCAGCCAAGGCTCCACTATAACAGGAGGACAGACACAACCCACAAGGGACACACCTGGAGCACATAGCTCTGGTGACCAGGGAGACGGCACAACTGGGTCCCACAAGACACCTACTACATAAGGCCACTCTACTAAGACTGGGAGACATAGGAGCCCTACCTAATACATAGAAACAAACACAGGAAGGCAGCCAAAATGGGGAGCAAAAGAAACATAGAAGAACAGAACAAAGCTCCAGAAAAAGAACAATACAAAATTGAGACAAGCAATCTATCAGACACAGAGTTCCAAACACTGGTTATAAGGATGCTCACTGATCTCAGGGAGAACTTCAACAAAGAGATAGGAAACGTAAAAATTGAGATAGAACACATAAAAAAGAACTAGTCAGAAATCAAGAATACAATAACTGGAATGAAGAATTCATTACAGGGAACCAATAGTAGATTAGATGAGGCAGAAGATTGAATAAGTGATTTAGAAGATAAGATAGTAGAAAACATCCAAACAGAAAAGAAAAAAGAATACAAAAAGATAAGGACAGTTTAAGAGGCCTATGGGACAATACAAGTGTACCAACATTCGCATCATAGGGGAACCAGAAGGAGAAAAGAAAGAGCACGGAATTGAAAACCTATTTGAAAAGCATGGATGGAAAATTTCCTTAACCTGACGTTGAATTACAGCAATGAACAAATATTAAATTACTGGTTAAACTCTGGCAAGAGTGGAAGTGAAATCAGGGACATGTTAGTCCAAGTTTATGGGGATAATGCCATGAAAATAAAACGGCAGTGTACAAATGGATTAAACATTTTTCTGAGGGGAGAGAACGCGTCACTGATGAAGAAGTGTCAGAGTGGCCAGTAACGAGCAGAACTGGCGAAAACATTGCAAAAAATCATCAAAATCATTGGCTGACTGTGAGAAGCATAGCAGACCAAGTAAACATCTATAGACAAACAGTTAGGAAACTTAACTGAAAATCTTGGCATGAGAAAAGTGTGTGCAAAAATGGTCCCGAAGGAGCTCACTGATGAACAAAAGCAGAGGAGAGTCAAAGTTTGCCAAGACCTCCAAGCTCCCTGCATTCTGGAGCTACCACAGCCACAGGAGAGGTAAGAACTCGGACAGTTAGTGCTCTGCTTATGGCCCACAGTCCAACCTGAAGCATCAGCATATAACAGAGCAGAATCCAACACTCATGGCAGAGAACTCGGGGCAAAGACTGAGGGAAGAAGGGTGAGAATGGCAGTTTAAGCTCTCACTGCAAAGCAGAGAATGGAAGGCTTAGGCACTGAGCCTAGCAGCCCCCTCCCCAACCTCCCAGAGCTCACCCAGCCCCCACCCTCCCAGTGCTAGAAGCAGAAGAGTAGCAGTGCCAGATCAAAGGAACAGAATATTTGCAGTTCTGAGAACTGTGGCCCTGCAGCCACAGATTCACAGCCTAACTAGTTCCAGTGAAGGGGAGGGAGCCTTGGATGCAGGAATAGCTGTGGTGGTGGTCGCTGCCTTTGCTGGGGGCCACCTCTCACAACCCATCCTACCCCTGTCCCCACCTATCTGGGCAGATCCCTGAAGGAGTGAACAGAGGTGCTGAAGCACACAGCCTCTGAATCTGTTGCAGGAAGAGCTTTGGAATTTCAGAAGCTCTCCACATCCCCCCATGGAGGTGATGCCCTGTGACCCAGGTGAACTGTTCACAGAGGAGAAGCCCACCTTCCAGGAAATCCCCCCCCCATTGTGTGAGAAGCCAGAACAGTGCAGAGAAAATGTAACACTGCAGCGTGAGAGAATTGAAGGCTGCAGTCAGAGAAAAACCATTTTACCAACACCTACTGGAAAACAAAAGACCTCTTTCTACCAACCTGTTGTAGAACCCACTCCTGTAGATGTGTAGGAAGAGAAATAATAACTCATTAATTGGGATGAATAACCAAGGCAACAAGACAGCTCAG
This sequence comes from Rhinolophus sinicus, assembly GCF_057876585.1. NCBI lineage: Eukaryota > Metazoa > Chordata > Mammalia > Chiroptera > Rhinolophidae > Rhinolophus > Rhinolophus sinicus. The sequence continues at coordinate 71,697,915 of NC_142518.1, read as the reverse complement.
AAAGAAAATGAAAACTCTCCAGAGAATGAACTCAAAGACATGGAAATATGTAACTTAAATGACAGAGAACTCAAGATTGCAGTTCTGAAAAGAATCAACGAGATGCAAGAAAACACAGACAGGCAGTTTAATGAACTCAGAAACACAATCAAAGAACAAAATGAACATTTTACCAAAGAGATTGAAATTTTAAAAATGAACCAAATAGATTTTTTGGAGATTAAGAACTCAGTTAAAGAAATGAAGAATGAAATAGCCACCTTAAGTAGTAGAGTTGACCAGATGGAGGAAAGAATCAGTGACATTGAAGATAGAAATCTGGAAGAGACACAGATGGAAGAAGAGAGCGACTTGATAGTTAAAAGAAATGAAAGGACTCTACAAGAACTTTCTGACTCCATCAGAAAGAGCAATGTAAGAATAATGGGCATACCAGAAGGAGAAGAAAAAGAGAAGGGAACAGAGAGTATATTCAAATAAATAGTCGATGAGAACTTCCCAAACTTGTGGAAAGAACTGGATCCTCAAATCCAAGAAGCACATAGAACACCCAATTACCTCAATTCCAACGGGCCTTCTCCAAGACACATTGTACTGAAGCTGCCAAAAATTAACAAAAAAATCCTCAAGGCAGCCAGGGAAAAGAAGATGGTACCCTACAAAGGAAAGCACATTAGATTATCATCAGATTTTCAGCAGAAACTCTATAAGCCAGGAGGGAGGGGAAACAAATATTCAAACTGTTCAAAGAGAGAAATTATGTGCCAAGAATAATATATTCAGCAAAGATATCCTTTAGATATGAAGGAGGAATAAAGACATTTCCAGACACACAGAAGCTGAGGGAATTTTCTAACACACGACCTGCACTACAAGAAATATGGAAGGAGGCTTTTCGACTAGCATAAATAGGGATAATTTGTGACAACAAAAAACATAAAAGGTGGGACAGTAAAGGCCTGAGCCATAATACGGAAATGGAGAAAGTACGCATGCTGAAGAAAATGGAATAATTTAAATATCAAACTTTCTTTACATAAACTTAATGGTAACCACTCAAACAAAATCCAGAACTCAAATATATAACATAATAAAAGAAGAAAGAGAGGCAAAAAATCATAGAATAGCATCACACTGAAATAATAGAGAGCAGCGAAAAGACAATAGAGAAAACGCAAAAGAAACAATAGAGACACAGTCTTACCAGAACACCAAAGATAGGAAATCCTCATGTATCAATAATCACCTAAATGTAAATGGATTAAACTCACCAATAAAAAGGCACAGAGTAGCAGATTGGATCAAAAAACCAAACCCAACCATATGCTGCCTCTAAGAGTCACATCTCAGCTACAAGGACAAATATAGACTCAAAGTGAAAGGGTGGAAATTGATACTCCAAGCAAATGGTATCCTGAGAAAATCAGGTGGTGTAGCTATACTGATATCAGATGAAACAGACTTCAGGATGAAAAAAGTAACAAGAGACAAAGATGGACATTTCATTATGATAAAGGGGAATATACAACAAGAAGACATAACACTCATCAACATTTATTCCCCCCATCAGGGAGTTCCGAAATATACCAAGCAACTACAAACAGAACTAAAGGGAGAAATTTACCAAAACACAATTATAGTAAGCAACCTAAATACATAATTGACAGCTATGGATAGATCATCTAAACAGAACATAAATAAAGAAATATCAGCCCTAAATGACACATTAGATGAAATGGACATAATTGACATTTATAGAACACTTCATCCTACAATATCAGACTATACATTCTTTTCTAGTATATGTGGAACATTCTCAAGGACAGACCATATAGGGATAGAAAACTAGCCTCAGCATACAACAACAAAACACTTCCAGTGAGGGCTTCTCTTAAAATGTGAGCACTTCTCTTAATACCTCCCTACCTGAAAAACATGTCAAACACTTAGAAATAAGCACAAGAAAGTACTGGGGACTTACAGTGGAATGTTGGGCATTCCAGTGGAATGGGCCCTCCCCATCCTCTGGGGATTAGCTCTTTCTATAGAGGTATGGCCTTTTCATCATCTTTGATGATTGATTAGACTATGTTAGCAATCTTTAAGCAAGAGAAGCTGATATATAGAAAACTTATAGTAATGTCATTGTTTCCTGTCCATAGCAATGCAAATGATTCCTATTCTTATGAATGCACATACAAGTTATCTTATAAAAAACAATATTGAAATCTCAAGTTCTTATTTAAAAAGTGTTTAGTAGTTTACTTGTTCCCTTATTGAATAGTAAGTTAAATTATAACTTGGGTAAGTATTAATTTAATGATAGCATGGAGTCTCACCATAACACAGCAGTGTATAAGATTTGGTGCTGAGAGAGAAACTTAGATATCCTTTACCTACTTCTATTGAAAGCACATAGCCTGATGACAAATGCAACAGTAAGTCCTTTAGTTGCTATGACTTTCTTTTGAAACATAATAAATACCGAAATAATACAACATCAGCAGCATCTACTTCCTAAACCACAAAACCAAAAATCAGAACCTTTGTTAAAGATCTCATATGTTATGCTTATATGACAAATGTGGAGCCATTTACAGATTTTAATTAGTGGTATGATGATGTAAATTTGTCTTTTAAAGAGAAATTCTTCCTTAATCCACGTGTTAGCTCCTCAAAGTGAGCACCATATCAACCCTCAAATTCTACAAAATCACATTAGAGCTTCCAATCCTACTCATTTTATCTCATCATATTTTGACTTCAGATTTTCTCTCCCACAATGTACACATGATAAATTCTTACTAGCAGTAGATATAAAATGATTAAAGTACGTCTTTAAGGGTACAAGCAAAAATCTTTTTTAAACAGCGATGTAAATTCAGAAATATTTGGAGACCTCTATTTTAAAGAACTCAGATCACAATGCCTTCATACAACAGCTGTCATCTTAAAACACAAACAAAGAAAGGTGACTCATCACCTTAGGGTCTCTTCAGTAAGAACTTTCAAACTTTTAAATAAAATAGGAGGGCTTATGACTTCTAATCCCCAATAAATACCTCACCTTCTCAACCCCCCCACTCCCCACACACACATCTTACAGTGACAATAGACACCTACTAGGCTGCATATTTTGGCTGCTGGTCCATCCTTCCAACCTTTAAATATCCTTATTAAATATTTCTGCCTCCAGGATAAAATGGCATATTTTAGTTGCCATAGAAACCAGAATGTCATCAAAATGTTCTTGATATTAGCTTTCTAAGGAAACCAGTAAATGCACATATATCCTTAGAATCAGTGTTGTGTTTATCTCAGTCACTTATACCATGCCCAATCGAATGAATGAATGAATGAATGAATGAATGAAATATTAGAGACAATACCTGAAATTCTCCATGCAATAAGCATTTAGAAAATGGGAGTTTTTTTTACACAGTGGCTAATGAGGAAGTAATCAGGGGTTAAAAAGCACAGTTCCCCTTTTAGAGACACAGGCTCATATTCCAGTTTCTGTTACAAACCACCTTTCAGCCAGCCATAACACAAGAGGCCAGATGCATTTCTGCAGATGGAAGCCTGTAGATTGCTAGTCACTTAAAAATGGCCTGGAGAGGATAAAGTGTCTGGATGTCAGAGGAAGGCAAACTAGAAAGTCATGTTTTGCCATGGTCAAAGGAAGCTGGGCCTACACTTGGGCAAATGTGTCTTATTAGGGTTGCAAGGACAAAATATTTCCTGAGAAGAGAAACAACTCCCACAAAGTATCCTATGGCAACAGGGTGATAAAACAAAATATCTCACATTTGGAAATCGGCTCTGACCGTGTAAAGCTGAAACCACACTGCCAGTGAATATTGTCTGTGGTGGTAGGTTTCTTGCAACCATGTTAAGATTTAAACAATTCAGTAAGGTTGATAAGGACTGCATAAAGTTACATCAGGGTCATACAAGCACACATAAGTTCTATGACACACAGTCATTCACATTTCATAAACAGAGCTGCACTATGATGCAGCATTTTCTCCTGTAATAAGCTTAGAGGCAATGCCTGTGTGGTCAGCCCCGGATTGAAAAACACATAGACATTTTATATTGATCAAAGAAAATATTCATTAAGAAATTGTATGTAGCTAATAACATAAACTAAATAAAAAACATTAAAAACTGGCAGAATTAAAGATAGTGACAAATTCAACAATAAATAAAATTTACTGAAATGTAGAAATCAAGAGTATTTAAACAGATAAGACAGAATAAAAAGAGAGAAAAGTAACTGGATGATAGGTAAAAATAACTTTTACTGAAAAAGGTAGAGAGGTAACAAAATGAAAATGACATGACAAGTTTATAGGACACAGTGCAAAGGAGAGGTGAGAGAGATTGAAGAGGAAACAATATTTGAACACAAGATAGATAAAAATTTCTCCAAAAAAAGTGGGGAAAATCAAGTAGCAGATTCATGACGTGATCCTGAAAACCATAGGGTGAGAGGAAACCTGAAAAGCCACCACAGGATAAAAAGACAGGTAATAATTAATCAGGGTCCAATCAGAAACAGATGCATATCAGTCAAGGTTCAGTAAGGGAAACAGAAACCACACAGATTAGTAAGACTAGGGATTTAATAGAGGAAATTAGTTAAATAGGCATGAAACATCTAAATAGACATAAAAGGAAGACTAAAATTATACAGAGATAGAAAGAGCAGGAAGGAACCCCCATCCCTAGAGCTGGGCAGACCAAGGGAATATCTGGGCCTTTTTTGAAAACCTGGAAGAGGGGAGGATGGTTCCCTCAGAGCTAGGAATAAGGCCTCTGAGTTAAGGGGACTACCCAGCTGGTGTTGGTTCCTTAAAGGGGCTCAGAGTGTCCCCACAGGCTCATGGGGATGTCCAAGAGAGCACTCAACCTGGAGCAGTGGTGACCAGCTTTTGGTCTCCACACAAGAAAGAATTCAAGAGAGAGACAGATGCAGGAAAACTCAGGGAGTTTATTGAAATGAAAGTACACACCTAAGAGGGAAGTGCGGGCTAACTCAAAAGACTGAGTCACTCTGAGGAAGTCCTGACCAGTGGTAGTTATACCTCCTGGGGGCTGAAATTGATGATGTCTCATTGACATGGCTCATCACTTTCCTCCCAGTAGATGGGATCCTCAGTTTCCCACTCTTTCTTCCTTATTTGGCTCCTCTGGAACTGTCATGGAATCAGATACATGCTGGGAGTCCTAGTAACCGCAATGTAAATGAGATTATAATGACATTATAATTAACTAAAGGTCAGGTCCCAGTTAACGGGATTACCCTTGCTGGATGAAACTGATTCTTGTTATTCTACCTACAGCTGGTGTTGGGTACTCGTGTAACCAGTGAGGTGCCTCATGTTGTATCTTGGAGGAGATTGTCAAGTCCCTCAGAATCTCAGAAGAGGATCCTACTCCACACCCTAGTTGGGACCCAGACCTGTGAGGAAAGGGGGATCACAGAAGGCTCTGCTGCAGGGTTTTCTGAGTGGCACAATCATGAGTGCCTTGCAGTTGGAAGGAAAACAGCAAAATGGACATTGTTGAATGTCCTTTGTTGGGATGATACAATAAAAAATGGAAACAGAGTGGGAGGTCTCATTCTGTTTCTCTCTCCCTCTCCCTTTAATCCCTCTTGTTTTAACCATGCGTCCCTTCCTCCTGTCCTCCTTTTTAAACCTTTTTACCTTGGGTGAGATATGGTGAGGCCAGACGCAGATCAAGAGAGAGAAATAGACGAGTTTTACAGGTTTTTTTTTTTTAACACTCACCATTCCCTGGTAAGAATACGGTATGCCAGGCAATGCCACTTAGGAAAAGCATGGGAGCATGGGGTTAGTGACAAGGTAGAGGGAGAAGGGGGAACTGTGAGCAAGAGCTGTCATTATGGTTTCTGGGGCAAGGAACAGGTGAGGTAGGATAAGCAGGTTAAGAACTGACAAATTTGAATAATTTCAGTGGGCTCTGTGGCATGAGGGCTGTCCCTGGTTGTCTGGTACCAGCACTGGGGAGATTAGAGCAGGCATGTAGTAATTCAAAGTGTGAGGGCTAAGTAAGGGAGGTAGTTAGGGATGTGGACTTAATAGGCTACTCAGTAAAGGGAACTGACAGGACTCTAGCCAGAACCTCAAAACTGAGTAAAGACAGTGTTTTTAAAAATATGTATTTATTTATATATTTTATTGAGGTAAAATATACATGATGTAAAATTGACCATGTTAACCACTTTTAGGTGTACAGTTCAGTGTTACTAAATACATTAACATTGTTGTGCAACCATCGCCACCATTCATTCCCATAATTCTTTTTATCTTATAAAACTGCAACTCTATATCCATTTAAAATTAACTCCCCATTCTACCCTCTCCCCAGCCCCTAGCAACCACCATTCAACTTTATTTCTCTATGATTTTGACTACTTTAAGTACCTCGTATAAGCGAAGTTATACAGTATTTGTCTTTTTGTGACTGGCTTATTTCACTTAGCAAAATTCTCTCAAGATTTATCCATGTTGTAGCATATTGCTGAATTCCTTCCCCTTTTAAGGCTTTTTAAGGCTGAATAATGTTCCATGGTATTTTTATATCACATTTTGCTTATCCACTCATCCATCAATGGACACTTGGGTTGCTTCTACACTTTAACTATTACAAATAATGCTGCTATGAACATGGTTGTACAAATATCCTTTAGAGACCCTGCTTTCAATTATGTTGGCTAGATACCAAAGTGGGATTGCTGGATCATACGGTAATTCTATTTTTAATTTTTTGAGGAACTGCCATACTGTTTTTCACAGTGGCTCTACCAGTTTACATTTCCATGGACAGTACATGAGGGTTCTAATTTCTCCACATCCTTGCCAACATTGAACATCTTTGTTATCATTATTCTGAATTCTTTGTCAAGCAAATCATATATCTATATTCCATTAGGGTCAGTTTCTAGAGATTTATCTTCTTCCTTTGTTTGGAACATAATTCCCTGCTTCTTCATTTTCCTTGACTCTTTGTGTTGGTATCTGTGCATTAGACAAAACAGCCATCACTCCTAGTCTTCACCGACTGGCCTCATATAAGAGAAGACTATCACCAATCATCCTCACCAGAGATTCACCCAAAGGCTCTCAAATATTTGTGCTAGTTCAAAAGACCATTTTTTATCTTAGCCATCCCCAGGCATCTGGTCTCTCCCCAGCAAGAAGCTGGCAACTTTTTTTCTTCCACTTATCTGCTCTGTGCTGAATTGGAGGGTGGGGTTATGGTGAGTACTACCTTGCTAATTCAAACTGCAGTTTTTGTTAATGCTGGCCTTCCAGATGTGTACAGTATGCTGTGTCCCATCAACATGCTAAGACAGGCAAGGTAGAAACTAGAGCCTCTTGAAGGCCTGCAAAAAAAGTAGAACATTGGATATATGGTCCAGGCCTTGCTTTTCCTCCCCATGGAGAAGCTTGAAGCTGGATGTTCCTCCTGGTCATATGGCATTGTGCCAGATGTAGTGCTTGTGATACGAGGATGTCTCAAATGTTCCTGCTGGCTTAGACATAGCTGGTTTCACCCTCACTCTGGATGCAAGAAGCATTCAGCTAGTTTCTGGTTTTCTCTCAAAAAGAATTGATCAATGTATCATTGAATCATTGTGCCTGTAGGGGAAGGAAGATCCAGCACTAATTAATCTCCCATCTTGCTGATGTCACTCCTGGAGTAATTTTTTTAATGTTAGGTCTTCAGTATGGGTCAAGAGTCACTTTTTTAAAAATATGGAAAGAGAATTAACCATGGGTGGTGAACACACAATGTGATATACAGATGATGTATTACAGAAATATATACCTGAAATCTATGTAACTTTACTAACAATTGTCACCCAATAAACTTTAATTTAAAAAAAAAAAGAAAAGAAAAATCCAATTGTGTCAGCATCATTTGTTGAATAGGTCATCTTTCATCTTTCAAATTGCCTGGTAACCTTGTTGACAATCAATTGACTATTGGATTTCCAGTCAAGAGAGTGGGAGCAGGCAAACAGTGTGCTTGCCTCCTCTCACCACCACATCAAAATTACAACTAATCTTCAGAACAGCCATTATTGAGAATCACCTGTAGTCTAGCAGAACAGAAATTCTATAACTGAGGACATACAGAAGAAGCCACATCACGACTGGTAAGAGGGGCAGAGACATGGAACAGGCTGGTTGCACACTCATATGTGACCATTAAAAATTGGGGCTGCAGAGTTCCCCCTGGAAGAATGAATGATCCTAATTCCACATTAGGCTCCCAAGCCTAGGGTTTCAGTGCTGGGAAGAGAATTCTGCATAACTTCTGGCTGTGAAAACCTGAGGAGATTTTGGCTGAGTGAGACATGGGCCACTGCAGTCTAAGGTGCTCCTCTTACAAGGCCCATGCATGGACTTACTCATTGATGGACTCACTCACTCTGAGCTCCACCACTGCAGCAGGAGTTTGAAAGGTGCCAGGGGCATACGTGGAGGAACTGAGTTGTCTGGCTTCAGAGCAAGGGCTGGAGGGACAGCTTTCCTCTGGATGGCGGAGCTGGCAGAAGCTATTGTTTCTTTTGGAGCCCCACCCCTTTATGGCATGAAGTTACAGACACCCTCCATATATGAGTCTCCATCAACCTAGCTAAAACTATTCCTTTGTCCTACCCTGGTGATTATGTGAGATCTCACTCCACCCAACTTTCAGGCAGACCCAGCCACTTCCAGTGGGCTTTTCTAATGAACAGCCTTCTTGGCTCATGCTTCAGCTTTTGTAAAATCTCTCAAAGGTTCAAAAATCCAAACAAGCAGCACCTGGCTTTGGAATGTCCTGTATCTCCTGTTGAGCAGCCCTCAGTCTGGCACTAGACACAGCTGGTCTTGGTTCCAGGCCGGGCTTCTTGAGGTACCTCCAAGCACAGCATAAGTGGCGGCCATCTGTGGATTGATTTTGTAGCTCATGCCAGGTGTCCCCAGGCAGAGCACAGACTGTGGCTGAACTTGGTTTGTGGTGGGGCCCCTCTCAAGAGGCCCTGGAGACAGGCACCCCCAGAGGCCAGGTTCTTACTGAGTCAGAGAATCACCCAGCTGCCTCCAATGACAACAAACCCAAAGAGCACACTGGGCAGGCACCGGAGCCCTGCTAAAGTGAATCCTGCTCTGTAGGGTCAGCCCTGCACCACAGCTCCTACACTGTAGTCACGGAGGCCAGCCCTCACAATGAATCAGCCTGAGGGTGAGTCACTCCCATTGATGTATGAACAGTAATCAAGGTTCAACTACAACAGGAGGGCACACACAACAACCACAAGGGATACACTGGGAGCAACCAGCTCTGGAGATCAGGGAGACTGTGCCACTGGGTCCCACAGGACACCTACTACATAAGTCCTCTGTACTAACACTGGGAGGCATACCAACCCTACCTAGTACATATAAATAAACACAGGGAGGTAGCCAAAATGGGGAGAAAAAGAAACATGTCCCAAATAAAAGAACGGAACAAAACTCCAGAAAAAGAACTAAACAGAAGGGAGACAAATAATCTACCAGACACAAAGTTCAAAACACTGGTTATAAGGATGCTCAGTGATCTCTGGGAGAACTTCAACAAAAAGAAAGGAAACATAAAAATAGAGATAGAAAACATAAAAAAATAACCAGTCAGAAATAAGGAATACAATAAGTGAAATAAAGAATACATTGGAGGGAATCAACGGTAGATTAGATGATGCAGAGAATCGAATGAATGATTTAGAAGATAAGGTAGTAGAAAACAGCAAAAAGAAAAACAAGTATCTAAAAACAATGAGGATAGTTTAAGGGACCTCTGGGACAACATCAAGCATACCAACAACGTTTGCATCGTAGGGAGACGAAAGAGAACCAGGAACTGAAAACCTATTTGAAGAAATAATGATGGAAAACTTCCCTATCCTTCACAGGAAGTAGAAATACAATCCCAGGAAGTGCAAAGAGTTTCAAAACAAGATAAACCCAAACAGGCCTGCACCAAGACACATCATAAATGAAATGCCAAAGGTTAAAGACAAAGAATGAATCTTAAAAGTAGCAAGAGAAAAGCAGTTAGTTACCTACAAGGGAGCTCCCATAAGACTGTCAGGTGATTTCTCAGCAGAAACATTACAGGCCAGAAGGGATTTGCATGAAGTATTCAAAGTGATAAAAAGCAATGACCTGCAATCAAGAATATTCTACACAGCAAAGCTATCATTTAGAATTTAAGGACAGATGAAGAGCTTTCCAGACAAGAGAAAACTAATGGAGTTTGTCATCACCAAACCAATATTATAAGAAATGTTAAAGGAAATATTTTTAAGAAAAGGAAGATCAAAAGATAAAAAATATGAATAATAAAATAGCAATAATTACATACCTATTAACAATTACTTTCAATGTAAATATCTTAAATGTTCCAATCAAAAGATAGTATGGCTAAATGGATAAGAAAATAAGACCTTTACATGTACTGTCTACAAGAGACTCACTTCAGATTGAAAGAATCACACAGGCTGAAAGTAAAGGGATGGAAAAACATATTTCATGAAAATGGGAACAAACAACAAAAAAAGCTGGGGTAGCAATATTTATACCAGACAAAATAGACTTTAAAACAAAGACAACAAGAGACAAGGAAGGACCCAGTACACTCACTTTTGGGTATTTATCTGAAGAAACCCAAAACAGTACTTTGAAGGGACATGTGCTTCCACATATTCATTGCAGCATTGTTTACAATGGCCAAGATGTGGAGGCAGCCTTGGTGTCTATCAATTGATGAATAGAGAAATAGGAGTTGGTACATATATACAATGTAATACTGCATGACCATGGAAAGGAACGGGATCTTGGCCATAGAAAGGAATGGCATGGATGGGTCTGGAGGGTATTGTGTTGAGTTGAGTACATCACACAGAGAAAGACAGATGCAATGTGGTTTTGCTTATATGTGGAATCTAAAGAACAAAATGAACAAACAATTGAAACAGAAACAAACTCATAGATACACTGTGGGTGGGTGAAAAAGTTGAAGGTATTAAGAAGTACAAATTGGTAGTTACAAAATAGTCATGGGGATGTAAAGTAAAGCATAGGGAATACAGTCAATAATATGGTAATAACTATGTTTAATGCCAGTTGAGTACTAGATTAGTCAGGGGGATTACTTCTTATATTATATAAATGTCTAACCACTATGCTGTACACCTGAAATTAATGTAAAATAATATTGAATGCAAAAAATAATCAATTGTATGTCTATATGCTGACAAAAGACCTGCAGAAACTGAAATTTTAAATAATATATAAGTACTCGTACTCCAAACAAAAGGAAACATTTATCAAAACATGTACAGGATCTTGTGCTGGTAATTACAAAATGCTAATGAAAGAAATCAAAGAAGACCTATATAAATGGAAAGGCAAGCTGTGTTCATGGATTGGAAGACTCAACAAGTAATGATGTAAAGTCTCCCCAAATTTATCTTTAGGTTTACTGAAATTCATATAAAAATCTCAGTTTTTTGTAGGCATAGACAACTTTATTCAAAATTATATATATATATATATATATATATATATATATATATATACACACACACACACACACACACACACACACACTCACACACACACACACAAAGGATTTAGTATAGCCAAAACAATTTCGTAAGAGAAGAATAATGCACTCTTCCCAATGTGGTGTGTATGTCTATGTCTATGACTATGTCTATCTATCTGTATCTGTATATCTATATCATCTATATCTATATCTAACTATATCTATATCAATCTATATCTATATCACCTATATATCTACATCTATACCTGTATCTATATAATAATTATGATAGTTACACTGGTGGAAAAATATATTCCTTAAGGGAAGAGAATAGATATCCAGAAATAGACTCATACAGCTATGCCCAACTGATTTTGACAAAGATGCAAAAACAGTCCAGTAGAGGAAGGATAAGTTTTTCAGCATATGATGTGGAGTAGTTGGACACCCATAGGCAGAACACAAAAACAAAACAAACAATAAAAGCACACACACTTTGACTAAACATCACACCTTGCCAAAAGACTTAACATAAAATGGAGTGAAGTCTTAAATGTAAAATACAAAACTATAAAATTTCTAGAAAAAATAAAGCATAGGGGAAACTTCTTGTACCCTAAGGCTAAACAGAGTTCTTAGTTTTTACATCAAAAGTATAATGAAAAAAGGGAAAAATTGATCAATTAACCCTCATCAAAGATTTTGCTCTTGAAAGTCTATGTGAAGAGGATAAAGAGAAAAGCTACAAATTGGCCAACCAAAGATATTTACACAGTACATATCCCACAAAGGACTAGAATTTAGATTATATACAGAACTCTCAAAACTCAACGGTAAAAAGAGAAACTACACATATTGTACATAATACATAATACATACATATTAAATATAAATGTAATATATATATATATATATATATATATATATATATATATATATATATTTAAAGATAACATCTCTTAAAATGTGTACATTTTTTTGGCATCCCCGGTATATATTATGTATATTATATATACCGGGGGTGTCAAAAAATGTACACAAGTGGACACTTTGGTCTACATTGCTCAAGTAGTAGTTCACTGTAATCAGAACTGTCTGGACACTGACGGTAACCACTTTGAGCACCTCTTGTAATCGCAGAAGTCAAACGTGACTTGTATTCATCTTTTGTTATCAGTATATATTGAGTATTACAATTTTAATACAGTTTTTTCCTTTCTTAAAATGCGTATACATTTTTTGGCACCTTCTGTATGTATATATAGACACATATATATTAGGTTATATGTATATATAAATTCAAATAGAAAGTGGGCAAAATACATGAACAGACATTGCACCAAATAGAATATACAGATCAAAAGTAAGCACATGAAAAGGTATTTAATATCTTTAACCACTGGGGAAATGCAAATTAAAATCACCATGAGCTATCACTACACACATATTGGAAGAGCTAAAATAAAAGATAGTATCAATGGTAAATATTGGTGAGGATGCAGAGAAATGTGATCACTCATGTATTGCTCGGGGAAAGGTAAAATGATTCACACATTCTGGAGAATTGTATGGCAGGTTCTTATAAAGCTGACCATGCAATTACTATAGGACCCAACAATTGCACCCATGGACATTTATCTCAGAGAAATAAAGATTTATGTTTACAAAAAATCTGTACACAAATGTTCACAGTAGCCTTATTTGTAATACTCTAAAATGAACATAACTCAGATGTCCTTTAAAAAGTAAATGGTTAAAGAAACTGTAGTATAGCCATACTATGAAATACTACTATTCAGCAATGAAAATGAACAAGCTATACACGCAATTTGAATGAATCTCCAAGAAGTTATGGTGAGTGAAAAAAGATAAGCAAAAAAGGTTATAAACATTTTTATTTCATTTAAATAACATTTTTGAAATAATATTTGATAAATGATGGACAGATTAGTATTTGCCAATGAGAAAATATTCTGAGATGTCCTAAATTAAATGACAGTAGGCCAGAGGGTGGAAGGAAGAGACTAAAGAGGTTAATCAGTTAACAACTGCAGGGCAAAACCAACAGAAGACTGCTTCCATTCCTGAATGTATGTTGAAACTTTGAATTACTAACTTCTAGGTGGCTATTTCTGTAATTACCTAAAGAGAACAGCAGTAGCTTACCATAAGGTGCCACTGACCACCAGGCACCTCTACATCTTGCTCCACATGATCTTTTTGGACTGTTATCCACAGCCAATTGTAAAGAGCACACACTCCTTCCTAGGGATCATGCATCTGTCCCAGAATTAGCCCCACTTTTCCTGCTCCAATTCCTTTATCTATAGCCAACGTAAATTCTTTCAAAACAACTTAATCTTTCTTCCTCAAATTTGAGGTATAAAGGAGCTTGCCAACTCCAGAACTTGAGGACGACAGACATGTTTGTGTGTTGCACCTAGCCCTGCTGGTGGTGGTTTAGACTGCATGCCCCAGGACCTGGTTCTTTTTCTGGCATGCAAGTGGCTCAATTAACCATTTCTTTTAGAAATGCTTCTGGCTGTGAAAGTTTCTGTTTAACACCAGTGATTATGAATGGATGAAGGAGGAAAGAAAGATGACTATGTTTATAAAAGAGCAAAAAACAGGATCCTTTTGGTGTTGGAACTGTTTAGTATCTTAATTGTGGTGGTAAATACACAAACCTACTCAGGGAAAAATGTAATAATCAAATACACATGCCGAACACATACACACACAGCTTCAAGTAAAACTGATGAAATATGAGTAAGATCGGTGGATTATGTCAAAGTAAATATTATTGTTGTGATATGCTACACTTTTGCAAAGTGTTACCACTGAGGCAAATTGAACAAAGTGTGCAAGGGATAACATATAATTTATTATAACTGCTTGTTGAATTTACAGTTATTTCACAAAAGTTTATTTTTTAAAAAAAGTATTTTAAAATAGAATTGAGAAAAAAAAAAAAGGCAGAGTAGGTAACTACAAAAATCTGTCCCTCCACAAAAGCAATGAATAAACTAGGGAGAGACCTGTCAAAATCAACTTTATATGAACTCTGGACACTAACTTAAATCTTGCAGAAAACAGGGAAATAAATAAGAAAAAAAAACACACAGCTGAATCCTGGTCAGAGAGCTTTCTGACATTTTAATTTACCCTGGTTCTATCGCTCACCCCCAAGTTTGGTGGAGGCCTTGAAAACAGCAGGCTACATCTAGAGTAGGTAGCAGTACCAGAAGTATAATAGGGACCTTATTCTCAAAGAAATGTGGTTGATTGTTTTGATCTCTCTGGTGGATCCCTATAGTACTGGTTCAAAGGCTTGCTCTTATCTCATCTAACCTTCCCAGCCCTGAGGTGGTTACTGGGGACAGTTGTTGAAAACATTTAAAGGTAAATGTATTAATTACTGCTGCCTAGGTTAATGGATTACAGTTGGGACAATTTAATAAACTAACCCAAAAGCCTAGGAGTAAAGGGTGGGATTAAGGAATTTGGGAAATGAAGTCTAGCAAAAGCTATCACATTTTTGGGAATAAAGAAAGTGTCCTGCAATCCCAGGGTGCAGTGTATACTCAGAAAATACCTGAGAATGCTATAAACTCTCATCTCTGGCTGACGTCTAGGTTCTCTGCAAGCAAAAAATGCAGGATTAAGTAAAGCTGTAAACTGACAAGGTGAGTGCCCCAATACACACAAAGACCCCATCTGCAATAACTGGGATTTTAAAAATTCCAGGGCTTCAAGGAAATCTCTGTCAAATCACCAAGCAGGTGGAAGAAAAGAGAGACTTCATTAGCTACACATGACAAGGAATTCAGACTTTAAAAATTAGTCCAGAAGTCACTAAACAAACAAACAATAACTATTACAGAAAAAAAACTATACTAAACCCTGGGGATAGAGGAGAATCTGGTTTACTGAGTGGCCAAATTGTAATATTCAAAATGCCCAATATACAGCAAAAAATTATGAGATAAACAAAAAGACAAGAAGGTACGGTCCATACACAGGGAAAAGACAATAGAAACTGCTCCTGAAGAAGTCCAGACATTAGATTTAGTAAATAAAACTTTAAATTAACACATTTAAATATGCTTAATGAGCTAAAGGATACCATGAGAATTATGTCTTATCAAATATGGAATATCAATAAAGGATATAAATTATAAAAAGGAACCAAATAAACACCTTGGAATTGAGAAGTATAAGAACTGAAATGAAAATTTCACTAAAGGAACTTGCATTAGGGTTGTCCAGAAAAACAGAACTAATAGATTAGAGATGGATCTATCTATCTATCTATCTATCTATCTATCTATCTATCTATCTATCTATCATCTATCTGTCTATCTATCTATCTATCTATCATCTATCTGTCTATCTATCTATCTATCTATCTATCTATCTATCTATCTATCTATCTATCTATCATCTATTGTCTGTCTATCATCTTTCTTAAGGAATTGGCTCGTGTGACTTGGGGGCAGGTAAGTCCAAAATCTTCACAAAAAACCAACAGTCTGGGAAATCTAGCAAGAGTTGCTCTTGTGATCTTGAGTCTGAAGCGTGTAAACTCAGGCAGAATTTCTGTGTTGCTGTCTTGAGGCAAAACTGCTTCCTAGTTGAAAAATGGGCAGAGGACCTGAAGAGATGTTCTCCAAAGAGGACATACAAATGGCAAATAGACATATGAAAAAATGCTCAACATCACTAATTATTGGAGAAATGCATATAAAAACCACAATGAGATATCACCTCACCCCAGTCAGAATGGCTATCATCAACAAGACAAATAGTAACAAGTGTTGGAGAGGCTGTGGAGAAAAAGGAGCCCTCATACACTGTTGGTGGGAATGCAGACTGGTGCAGCCGCTATGGAAGGCAGTGTGGGGGTTCCTCAAAAATTACAAATAGAATTACCGTATGACCCAGCAATCCCTCTTCTGGGTATCTACCCAAAATATCTGAAAACATTTATCCATAATGGCACGTGCACTCCAATGTTCATTGCAGCTCTATTTATGGTGGCCAAACATGGAAACAACCAAAATGTCCTTTGAAAGATGAATGGATAAAGAAGTTGTGGTATATATACACAATGGAATACTGTTTGATGTAAGAAAAGATGATATAGGAACATTTGTGACAACATGGATGGATCTTGAGAGTATAATGCTAAGCAAAATATGTCAGACAGAAAAAGCAGAGAACCATATGATTTCACTGTTATGTGGTATAAAAACCAAAAACAACAAAAGAACAAGACAAACAAATGAGATACAAAAACTCATAGACACAGACAATAGTTTAGTGGTTACCACAGGGTTAGGGGGGGAGGGAGGTGTTCGATGAGGGTAAAGGTGATCAAATATATGGTGATAGGAGGAGAACTGACTCTGGGTGGTGAACACACAATGAGATTTATAGATAATGTAACACAGAATTGTACACCTGAAATCTGTGTAACTTTACTAACAATTGTTACCCTTATAAAGTTTAATTTAAAAAAAAGAGCATATTCTTTGTTGTGTGTGGTCACTAAAGTCTCCGTTCCATTAGCATAGTGGCCAGTTCTTGATTTGACAGAGATTTCCTTAAAAGCTTTGAGTCAATTAAAAATGAAAAGAGATAGACAATGTTAAAAAAAAAGTAAAAAAAATAAAAGGAAAGAAACAAAACCCTATCAAACAAAAAAACCGCTTCTGGTGTTTTCTTTGTACATTGGCTTTGGGTTGGGGGCACTGCTTCAACACTTTAGCCAGGCCATTAAAAATCAACGTAGGTGTCACTTCTTGTTTATATTGAGCCTTAAGATCAAGGAGAGGTGAAAATTTGCGTCTTCTCAGGTCTTTTATAAGGATGCATTTAGCCTTGGGCATGCATGTGTCCTTCTAGAGTCCCCAGCATAAATAAGAACATCTCAAAACACTTATTCCTCCATGTATCTCCTTCCCCAGCTGCTTCCTTGCCAGAATTTTCAGTTTGTCTGTTTCTTGCTATGTCTATTGTTCCTTGCTCTAGATGGTTGCTTGTATGTGCCTTTAAATGATTTTGAGAAATACCACCAGGGAGGCTACTCCAAACTTGAGAAAGTTCTGAGGGAGTCAAAACAAAGGCAAGTCTCCTAAGGGAGCTATCAGACAAGTCAAAATACACAACCACATATTTTTGCAAACCATATCAATATTGCTCCTCTGGCACTAGAAAGCTAGCTATACCAGGCATGTGGGCTGTCATCCCATGGCCACCTCTGAGCTGGTGAGTGGTAGATGATAGACAGGTAAGTAAAAATTCCTCAACAGTCTCTCACCAAAAATTACCATCTTCTTTCTTCTTTAAGGACTTCCCTGGTTGTTGTATTTTTAAAATGATGGTAAAAAGTAACATAAAATTGACCATAATAACTATCTTTAAGTGCATAGTTCAGTAGTGTTAAGTATATTTAAATTGTTGTGAAACCGATCTCCAGAACTTTTTTATCTCGCCAAATTGAAACTCTACACCTATTAAACAACAATTCCTCATTTCCCTCCATCAGCTACTGGTAACCACCATTCTACTTCTGTCTCTATATATTTGACTACTTTAGATAGCTCATAGTAGTGAAATCATAAAGTACTTGTCTTTTTGTGAGTGGCTTATTTCACTTAGCATAATGTCCTCAAGGTTCATCTATATGGTAACATGTTATAGGATTTCCTTTGTCAGGCTAAATAATAGTCCACTGTATGTACGAGTATATGCCATTTTGTTTATCCATTCATGTGTCAATGGACATTTGGGTTTCTGTTGTATATTTTTTATTAGATTCCAGAGTTTCAAAAAAATTGATTCTGATAGTTTTTGCAAGCTTATTCATTGCTTCAGTGGATTGAAAGATCCTTGGACTTTTCTACTTCACAATTTCAGCAACACCATGCAAATTAATTATAAATAATTTTAACTTCTACATCATACATTGAAAATGTGTACAAAATATTACAATTTTTCTTTGCAATTATTTTGCCTGAACTTCTGTCTTCCTCTTAAAACATTAACTTACTAAGTAAAGGGAAAATGGGTCATCACCCATCCAATAGGAAATGCAATATAATTTTAGTTAAGGATGCTTCTGTAAAATGAGGGGAAATTAGGAAAGTGGTCTCATTCTCCCAATAAATTCAGCTACCATAGTCATTACTATGAAAAAACATACGTAAATGACGTCTCATGTGAGGTGCAGTTGGCCTACCTTAAGAGGTAAAAATGCAGTCAGGTCTAAGTTATGCCCTTAGTATTTATTTTTAGATCAAGTTTTGAAATAATTTTTCCAACATTTATTTTAAAAAAAAATTGTTTCAAATTAAGAAAAACAATGAATTGGCTTCGGACTTTAACTTTTAATTGTGTATATTTATCTATATTCAGATATTTGTCATATTTAGCCAAATGGAGGCTTTTTCTGTAATACGTTTCCAAATTCCTAGACCGGTTCCATCCATTCTTTCTAGCAATCTGGAATGACTTACCAGTCGGCATTTATATTATTGGAACCTATTAGATCTCATCTCTGAATAAGCCAGATGATAAAGCTTGTTTGCCTTATGACAAATTACATTTTTGAAAATGCAAGAATCGGAACAAAGTGCTTAAATTTTCTACAAACTAGATGGGCTCTTAAGCTGTCAGCTTGGACTTATACTCTAGAGTAGCCAGATCCTGACTACAGTAACTCTAGTTGCCTTCCAAATGTGGTCATATAGCTACTCGTATACTAAGAAGACCCAGTCACTGTCAAAAAGACATGTCTATTTTAAGAAGCCATTGAGCCATTAAAGAATTGATACTCCCATAAGTGAAAATTCAGGGAAGTGTAGCGTGAATAATTTTTTTCAAGGTTGGCAAAATAATTTACTGTAGTTTACTGACATTTCATTCAAACAGATGTAGATTGTATACAGGTAATACATTAACTTTATTTTAATTGCAGATTATTTCCTTGCAAAAGCAAGTGAAGTTAGTAAAAATATACAAGAAAGCATCTCTGTCACTGGTTTGAGGTCTCAAAGATATTTTTCCAAAAATAAATTGTCTTAATAGGGGGAAATTAGGAATTGCCTTAAAAAGAAATACAATGGTTTATATAAATGAAGCAAAAATAAATAAATAAAAGGAAAAATAGATTTATATTTCTGGGAAAATATACATTATTTTTTTTAAAAATTACTATTGTTTAATATCTGACACCAGTGCCTTTTCATGTAAAATAAAAGAATGTGAATCCTATTTTAAAACATCAAGTAGAGTCAAAAGAAATATAAAATAATTGCCTTTGAAACTATTTGAGGAATTGGTCCATTTCATCTAAGTTATTTAATTTGTGTGTGTAGTGTTACTGATAATATATTATTCTTTTAATATCCATGGGATCAGTAGTGGTATCCCCTCTTTCATTGCTAATAATGGTCAGTTGTATCTTCTGTCTCTCTCTTTTTCTTGGTTACCCTCACTAAAATATTATCGAATTTATTGATGTTTTTCAAAGAACCAGCTCTAGGTTTCATTAATTTACTCTTTTGTTTCCCTCCCTGTTTTCAATTTTGTTGATTTCTACTCTATGTATTCTCTTTCTTCTGCTTATTTTAGATCTAATGTGCTCTTCTTTCTCTAGTTTCATAGGTGAAAATTTAGATTATTGATTTTGGCAGAAGGAATAGGGGGAAGTGTATGACTCTATCTAATGAAGAACTGGACAAATTACTACTTTTAATAGTTTTCATTTATTAATAAGTTTAAAACATTTAACACATTTTTGATACAGTGGTACCTACTTATATTTTATAAAATATGTACATTATTGCTGGTTATCTTAGTCTGAGTGCCCACAAAAGACAGCATGACACAGTGGCTTCCATGTAAGTAGTTTGTTTGGCAAATGGTTCTAGTGAGCCAGCATGAGGAAAGTGAGTAGTAAAACAAGGAAGGAGGAAAAGTGAAACAAGTTTGTGTTATGAAATTGCACCACACTACAGGCAAGCGGTGTTTGATCCTGTGGGTCCAAAGGTGGTATCCATTCTTGTGAGGATGAATAACTGCCACCTCTAAGATAGAATGGGTGTAGTGCATTCAATGTGGAATGAGGTAGCTGGATGATATCCTTGAATGAAGGTGCAGGAATAAGAGCCCAGCATCAGATGTTACTTTTGGGGAGTTATACATTCAGCAGTGGCAGTAGCCCTATCACCCTTGGTGAGAAAGAACCAACACTGTTGAGCTCAAGCTTAGGCTCCATCCCTGCCACCATGACAATTCATGGATCCATTATGTCAGAACTAAGATGATTGTCAGAACTAAGACAAGCTGTTTGACATCCACAGCATGAGTCATCAGATCTACTTGTTTTTTTGTGTCTTCTCTACAGTCAATTCCTTGGATGACCAATAATATGAGGTACAGAGATACATGTGCGTAGTTTCCATTCCCATAGTTCCATCCACATGCCTCTTTTCCAAACTTTCTTACCTTCAAATTCCAATGCTTCTCTTTCCAAGACCTGGTATATCAGCTAAGTCATTCTCCACAGTCCGGGAAACCACCACAAGCTACAACTTCCTCTATACAAATTAAAAGACCAAGTGGGCGCTCTGTCAACTGGAAGTTTTACATTCATTATTATTATTATTATTATTATTATTATTATTATTATTATTATTAAAGTTTGTTGGGGTGACAATTGTTAGTAAAATTACATAGATTTCAGGTGTATAATTCTGTATTACGTCATCTATAAATCCCATTGTGTGTTCACCACCCACTCAGTTCTCCTTCCATCACCATATATTTGATCCCCCTTACCCTCATCTCCCACCACCCTCTCTCCTTACCTCTGGTAACCACTAAACTATTGTCTGTGTCTATGAGTTTTTGTTTCTCATTTGTTTGTCTTCTTCTTTTGTTGTTTTTGGTTTATATACCACATATCAGTGAAATCACATGGTTCTCTGCTTTTTCTGTCTGACTTATTTCGCTTAGCATTATACACTCAAGATCCATCCATGTTGTCACAAAAGTTCCTATTTCACCTTTTCTTACTGCCAAATAGTATTCCATTGGGTATATGTACCACAAATTCTTTATCAATTCATCTATCGAAAGACATTTTGGTTGTTTCCATGTCTTGGCCACGGTAAGTAAAGCTGCAATGAACATTGGAGCACACGTGTCTTTATGCATAAATGTTTTCAGATTTTTTGGGTAGATACCCAGGAGAGGGATTGCTGGGTCATACGTTAATTCTATTCATAATTTTTTGAGGAACCTCCACACTGCCTTCTATAACGGCTGCACCAGTCTGCATTCCCACCAACAGTGTATGAGGGTTCCTCTTTCTCCACAGCCTCCTCAACACTTGTTACTATTTGTCTTGTTGATGATAGCCATTCTGACTGGGGTGAGGTGATATCATTTTGTGGTTTTTATTTGCATTTCTCTGATGATTAGAGATGTTGAGCATTTTTTCATATGTTTATTTGCCATTTATATGTCCTCTTTGGGGAAATGTCTCTTCAGGTCGTCTGCCGATTTCTCAATTGGGTGGCTTGTTTTTTTGTAGTTGAGTTGCATAAGTTCTTTGTATACTTTGGATATTAGCCCTCTAACGGAGGCACTGTTTGCAAAAATCTTCTCCCATTCAGTTGGTTGCCTCTTTATTTTGTGGATGGTTCCTTTTGCTGTGCAGAAGCTTTTAAGTTTCATATAGTCCCATTCATTTATTTTAGCTTTTACTTCCCTTGCCTTTGGAGTGAAAATCATAAAATGCTCTTTGGACCCAAAGTCCATAAGTTTAGTACCTATATTTTCTTCTATGCAGTTTATTGTTTCAGGTCTTATGCTTAAGTCTTTGATCCATTTCGAATTATTTTTGGTACATGGTGACAGACAGCAGTACAGTTTCAATCTTTTGCACGTGGCTATCCAATTCTCCCAGCACCGCACCATTTATTGAAGAGGCTGTCTTTCCTCCATTGCATGTTTTTTGCTTCTTTGTCAAAAACTATCTGGAGGTTTCTCAAAGAATTACGAATAGAATTGCCATATGACCCAGCAATCCCTCTTCTGGGTATCTACCCAAAAAATCTGAAAACATTTAGAGATAAAGACACGTGTGCTCCAATGTTCATTGCAGCTTTGTTTACGGTGGCCAAGACATGGAAACAACCAAAATGTCCTTCGATAGATGAATGGATAAAGAAGTTGTGGTATATATACACAATGGAATACTATTCGGCAGTAAGAAAAGATGATATAGGAACATTTGTGACAACATGGATGGATCTTGAGAGAGTAATGCTGAGCGAAACAAGTCAGACAGAAAAAGCAGAGAACCATGTGATTTCACTGATATGTGGTATATAAACCAAGAACAACAAAAGAACAAGACAAACAAATGAGAAACAGAAACTCATAGACACAGACAATAGTTTAGTGGTTGCCAGAGGGTAACGGGGGCGGGGGGTGGGGGGTGGGAGATGAGGGTAAGGGGGATCGAATATATGGTGATGGAAAGAGAACTGACTCTGGGTGGTGAACACACAATGGGATTTATAGATGATGTAATACAGAATTGTACACCTGAAATCTATGTAATTTTACTAACAATTGTCACCCCAATAAATTTAATTAAAAAAAAACAACAAAAAACTATCTGTCCATATTTATGTGGTTTTATTTCTGGGTTCTCAATGCTGTTCCATTGGTCTCTGTGTCTGTTTTTCTGCCAATACCATGCTGTTTTGATTATTGTAGCCCAGTAGTACAAGCTAAAATCAGGTAGTGTGATACCTCCAGTATTGTTCTTTTCTCTTAAGATTGCTTTGGCTATTCGAGGTCTTTTGTGGTTCCAAACAAATCTGTTGGTTTTTGTTCTACTTCTTTAAAAAATGCCATTGGGATTTTGATGGGGGATTGCATTAAATCTGTATATTGCTTTGGGTAATATGGCCATTTTAACTATGTTGATTCTTCCAATCCATGAGCACGGGATGTCTTTCCATTTCTTTGAGTCTTCTCCAATTTTGTATAAAAATGTCTTGTAGTTTTTAGCATATAGCTGTTTCACATCCTTGGATAAGTTTATTCCTAGGTATTTTATTCTTTTTACTGCAATTGGAAAAGGTATTGTTTTTTGCATTCCTTTTTCTGAGATTTCATTGTTAGTATATAGGAATGCAATGGACTTTTGTGCGTTGATTTTGTAGCCGGCAACTTTACTGTATTCGTTGATTGTTTCTAATAGCTTTTTCGTGGAGTCTTTAGGTTTCTCTCTATATAGCATCATGTCACCTGCAAAGAGTGACAATTTAACTTCTTCATTCCCAATTTGCATGCCTTTTATTTCTTTCTCTTGCCTGATTGTTCTGGCAACGACTTCCAACACTATGTTGAAAAGCAGAGGTGATAGGGGAAAGCCCTGTCGTGTTCCTGAACATAGAGCAAAGGGCTTCAGTTTTTCACCATTAATTATGAGATTAGCTGAGGGTTTGTCATAGATGGTCTTTATTATGTTAAGGTTGTTTCCTTCTATACCTATTTTATTAAGTGTTTTAATCATAAATGGATGTTGTATCTTGTCAAATGCTTTTTCTGCATCAATTGATATAATCGTATGATTTTTGTCCTTTATTTTGTTTATGTGATGTATCACATTGATGGATTTGCTGATGTTGAACAATCCTTGTGCTCCGGGTATGAACCCCAGTTGGTTGTGATCAATAATCTTTTCAATGCATTGTTGTATTCGATTTGCTAGAATTTTGATTCGGATTTTTGTATCTGTATTCATCAGAGATATTGGTCTGTAGTTCTCTTTTTTTGTGTTGTCCTTACCAGGTTTGGTTTCAGGGTAATGTTGGCCTCATAGAATGAGTTAGGGAGTACTATCTCTTCTTCAATTTTTTGGAAGAGTTTGAGCAGGATTGGTATTAGATCCTCTTTGAAGGTTTGGTAGAATTCACTAGTGAAGCCATCTTGTCCTGGACTTTTGCTTTTGGGAAGGTTTTGGATGACTGATTCAATTTCGTTACTGGTGATCGGTCTGTTTAGATTTTCCAGTTCTTCATGGTTCAGCCTTTGAAGCTCTATGTTTCTAAGAACTTGTCTATTTCTTGTAGGTTATTGAATTTGGTGGCATATAGTCCTTCACAGTATTTTTGGATGAGCCTTTGTATTTCTGTGGCATCTGTGATAACTTCCCCTTTTCCATTTCTGATTTTGTTAATTAGTGTCTTCTCTCTTTTTATCTTAGTGAGTCTAGCCAAGGGTTTGTCAATTTTGTTAATCTTTTCAAGGAACCAGCTCTTTGTCACATTAATTTTTTCTATTGTCTTTTTGTTCTCTATTTCATATACCACTGCTCTGATTTTTGTTATTTCCTTTCTTCTGCTGACCTTGGATTTCATTTATTCTTCTTTTTCTAGTTCTTTAAGGTGTAACGTGAGGTTATCCATTTAACCTCCATGTATTTGTGTTTTTTTCCTGCTTTCTTTATGCAGTTGATATCCAATTTCAAAGCCTTGTGATCAGAGAATATGCTTAGTATGATTTCAATCTTCTTAAATTTGCTGAGGCTGATTTTATTTCCCAATATACGGTCTATCGTTGAGAATGTTCCATGTCCACTGGAAAATAATATATAGACTGATGTTTTAGGACGAAGTGCGCTATATATGTCAATTATGTCCATTTTGTCTAATGTGTCATTTAGGGCTGCTATTTCTTTCTTTATTTTCTGTTTGGATGATTTATTTATAGCTGTCAATGATGTATTTCAGTCCCTTGTATAATCGTGATTTGGTCAATTTCTCCCTTTAGTTCTGCTAGTAGTTGCTTGGTATATTTCGATGCTCCCTGATTGGGGGCATATATATTGATGACTGTTATGTCTTCTTGTTGTATAGTCCACTTTATCATTATGAAATGTCCATCTTTCTCTCTTGTTACCTTTTTCACACTAAAGTCTGTTTCATCTGATATCTGTATGATTACATCTGATTTTCTCTGGATACCATTTGCTTGGAATGTCAATTTCCACCCTTTCACTTTCAGTCTATGCTTGTGTTTGTAGCTGAGATGTATCTCTGGGAGACAGCATATGGTTGGGTTTAGTTTTTTGATCCAATCTACTACTCTGTGCCTTTTAATTGGTGAGTTCAGTCCATTTACTTTTAGGGTGATTATTGATATGTGAGGATTTCCTGTCATTCTATCTTTAGTTTTCTGGTAAGGCTGTGTCTCCATTGTTTCTTTGCTTTTTTGTTGTTTATTATTTCTGTGTGGTGGTATTCTATGATGTTTCCTTCCATTCGTTCTTTTATTACAGTATATATTTCAGTTCTGAATTATTATTTTTTTGAGTGGTTACCCTTACGTTTATGTGAAAGAAAGTTTGACGTTTAGAGTATTCCATTTTCTTCAGCATGCTTACTTTCTCCATTCCCATATTCTGGTTCAGGACTTTACTCTCTCCCTTTCTATGTTTTGGTTGCCACAAATTGTCACTGTTGATGGTGGTCGAATAGCCTCCTTCAGTATTTCTTGTAGTGCAGGTCGTGTATTGGAAAATTCCCTCAGCTTCTGTATGTCTGGAAAGGTCTTTATTCCTCCTTCATATCTAAAGGATATCTTTGCTGGATATATTATTCTTGGCTCATCATTTCTCTCTTTCAAGAGTTTGAATATTCGGTTCTACTCCCTCCTGGCTTGTAGAGTTTCTGCTGAAAAATCTGATGATAATCTAATGGGCTTTCCTTTGTAGGTTACCATCTTCTTTTTCCTGGCTGCCTTGAGGATTCTTTCTTTGACATTGATTTTAGACAGGTTTAGTATAGTGTCCCTTGGAGAAGGCCTGTTGGGATTGAGCTAATTATGTGTTCTATTTGCTTCTTGGATTCGAAGATCTAGTTCTGTCCACAAGTTTGGGAAGTTCTCATCGACAGTTTGTTTGAATATATTCTCTTTTCCCTTCTCTCTTTCTTTTCCTTCTGTAATGCCCATTATTCTTATGTTTCTCTTTCTGATGGAATCAGAAAGTTCTTGTAGAGTTCTTTCATTTCTTTGAAGTCTCAAGTCTCTTTCTTCTTCCATCTGTGTAATTTCCAGGTTTCTATCTTGGATGTCACTGATTCTTTCCTCCATCTCGTCAACTCTACTACCTAAGCTGGTCATTTTGTTCTTAATTTCTTCTATTGAGTTCTTAATCTCCAGAAATTCTATTTGGTTCTTTTTTAAAATTTCAATCAGTCACCCCAATAAATTTAATAAAAAAAAATTAAAAAAAATTTCAATCTCTTTCGTAAAATGCTCATGTTGCTCTTTGATTGTGTTTCTGAGTTCATTAAACTGCCTTTCTGTGTTTTCTTGCATCTCTTTGAGATTTTTCAGTACTGCAATCTTGAATTCTCTGTCATTTGAGTCACATATTTCCATATTTTTAAGTTCCTTTTCTGAAGACTTTTCACTTTCTTTCTGAGCTGTCTTGTTGCCTTTTTTGATTGCAATTACTGCTTTATTATTTCTCTTCCTAGACATCTACAGGAGTGGCTTCTGCAACCGGTAGATAGGAAGAGGTCTTTCTTTTGTTTTCCAGTACTTGTTGGTAGAATGTTTTATTTTCTCTCCGACTGCAGCCTTTTTTTTCTCTCTCACAGTGTAGTGTTATGTTTTCTTTGCACTATTCCAGCTTCTCACACAATGGGGGGATTCCCTGGGAGATGGGCTTCTCCTCTGTTAATAGTTTGCCTGGGTCACAGGGCATAGTATCTGTGTGGGTATGTGGAGAGATTTTGAAGTTCCAAAGCTCTTCCTGTACCAGATTCAGAGCCCGTTTGTTTCAGCAGTTCTGTTTCAGGGATCCGCCCATATAGGTGGGGCCAGGGGTGGGGTGAGCTGTGAGACGTGTCCCAAAGCAATGGCGGTGACCACCACCACAGCTGGTCCTGCTTCCAGAGCTCCCTGCTCTTTGCCGGAACTAGTTGGGCTGCGAATCTGTGTCTGCGGTCCATAGTTCTCAGAATAGCAAATATTCTGTTCTTTTGATCTGACACTGCTACTGTTCTGCTTCTAGCTCAGGGCAGGTGGGGGCAGTGCAAGCTTTGGGAGGGTAGGGAGGGGGCGGCTCGTCTGAGTGCCTACTGCTTCTATTCTGTGCTCGGCAGTGAGGACTTAAACCACTGTTTTCAGCCTTCTTCCCTCAGTCTTTTCTCCGAGGTCTCTGCTGTGAGCGTTGGGTTCAGCCGTGTTATATGTTGCCCCCTCAGCCCTGTGGGCCATAAGCGGAGCCCTAGCAGTCCGAGTTCTTCCCTCTCCCACAGCTGTGGTAGTTCCGGGATGCAGCAAGCTCGGAGCACTGAGCTAGGTCTGCGTCCTGAGCCCACGAGGCTCTGTCTCCGCCTTTCTCCCTTCCCTTCTGCCCCGCTTGTGCAATTCACCCACCTTTAGGTGAATTCAGTAGTGGGCCTCTTCTTCTTGCCTGTCTGCTGTGCAGGGAGTCCTTTGTGGAGTTACAGTTGTCCGATTAGTTGTAAAGTCCAGGGGAGATTTCCCGAGGCTCACCTCATGCCGCCATTTTGATGACCAGTACTCAATATTATTTTTCAAGTCTATTCCAACTGAAGCGGAAATGAGGTGGCAGTTCATTTACAGCTATCATCAATATTTAATGCTGACATATCTTTGCACCTGTCTTCATAATTTCCTCTTCCATTAGTTGTCATACATCATCTCCTACCCTATGAGGGTCATTATTGAAACAATGCTCAATGGCATGGGGTTTTGTGCAATCTGCTGATTTATTTGTGTCTACTCTGGTTAGATCCTGAATGTAGCATTTCTGTCATAGTGTGGACTGCTCTTGAGACTGCCAGACCTTATCACTTGGGTGAATCTTATAATGTACAGCACATGGTAGGCAGCACCTGTCATAGTTATTTGGTATCTCTTGGGTAGATACTCCATATGTACTAATGCTAAATAATATACAAGGAGCTGTTTTTAAAATGGCAAGGAGTTTATAGGCCCAAGAGCTATGGCTTTTGTTCAGAACTCCATCATGCTGTGCTGTACTCCCATGTTATGGCTTAGAATGACTAGATAGTGTATCTACCATAGATATGGTAAGCACTGCCAGATATGCTGACTCCTGGCCTTAGTAGCAGGGCTACTTGCACTGCAGATCTGAAAAGTTGGTTGGGATTGTGATTTTCCACCACAGCTACTAACATCAGGCTTTAAATTTCCAAGTTTGGTTTTCTTTTTGTACAAAAGAAGTAATACTCTAGTCAGCTGTGCATACATCTATCCTTGGAGTACTGTTTGTAAGTCATTGCAACAGATTTCTGTCAGTCAACATAGCCCAACTCTACTCTAACCTTGCTTCCCATTATGGTAATGATGCCCAATTTGCCCCTGAGTTTTTGTGCTGCCATCTGGGCCCTACTACTTGGGAAACCTATCATTTCCATTGCAACATAGTTTACTTCCGATCATGGTTTGCAGAGGAGAGCCAACATTGAGCTTCTCAAATATGTCACTGTTCCTCTTCACCAACACAGTTCTTAGTATAATACTGTTTTCTCTGCCTTCCCAGGGGAGATAGTTTAGAGATAAGTCCTCTTGTCTTGTGCAGTAAACCATTTGATCTTCTCACCAATTCTTCAAAACTGGCAAGAAAGTGCCAGTGTCTCCATCTCATTTACTATATATAGGCTGTTGTCCACACTTAAAGATGCCGCCTGAGCAGCATATTAAGAAAGCTCCAGGTCATTGAACCCTGAGTCACACATCAGTAAGTTCTCCCCTATATTTACTTATAGCCTGCTCCTTTCCCTTGCTAATTCAACATCCTCAAAATCCATTCCAACATATATTATCCCGGTTCATGCTAGTACATATTACCTAGTTCCTATACTTCCTTCTGGTTTTTCCACCTAAACAGAGACTGTATTTTTTCTTCTTGTGTTGTGATAACTTACCCTCGTCATGAGTTGGGAGCAATAAAAAATATCATTGATGGATGTTGAGTAAGACAAGCAATGTCCTTTGAGGTAGCAACTATAGGTGAGGTAGCTTGTCTTATCTCTGGGAACAAGGAAGCTGTTCTCCAATAGCAAGGGTTAGGAAACTGCTTTTGCCAGGCTGAGGGGTCAGGGGATTGTAGTTATTCAAGATACTCATACTCAGTACTCTTGCAAGTCTCAGAGTTTTTTGGGTACATGTATTGATATAGAGACCTGTAAATATTGTGAATACAGTTTCCATGCAGCTCTGCCAACCTTAAAATTAAAATCTGGGTCTGATATTCAGCAATCTGCCTTATTACTGGAAGAGTTGAGGGTCTCCTTAATCCAATGGGTTAGACGGGGTACTCCCATCAGACACACAAACCTAGGTTAGAGATCTAGATTAGGGCATTATTAGAGCTAGCTTCAATTACTCAGGCTGAAACTCATTCAAAGAAGGAAATAGATGCCTGAGAAACGTCTCCCTAACTTTAATATAAGCCACAATATAAATGACATCCTGGGAGGAATCAGGTGCCCTCTCTTTACCCCAAACAAGATACACAAGAATTGACAAATTTTGGGAAGCTTGGGACTCTGGTTTTCAAATACAGGCAGTTAGTCTATGAGGTTAATAAATGTTTCTCTCTATTATGAAGTAGTATAACCTAGTCATTTTAGAAATGAGAATGTCATTCGGCTTACTTTAAACCTGATGCTGTCATTTGGGTCACCTTAAATCTGGCACCTTAAATCCTCAAAGCAAAACTTTAAACTACACATTGCTTGCTTTCCTGACTAACAAATGTGTGAATGAATGAATACATGAATGAAGTAGTTAAGAAAACGCTAGAACCAAGAGACGGAAATGGCTCCACTGAGAAAACTGAAGGTGGGTAATATACTGGAATCAAAGGGACACAGTGTTATGGAGTAAATACAGCGTATTTTTCCGAGGATATATTGTGATAGTCTGTTGTCAAATCCTCCTCAGGAGCATGAGGAAGCTATGTGGATTGACACAGGCTATATGTCCAAGGTGTCCTGGTTTTTGTCAGGCAGGGTCCAGGAAAGGTTCTGTGGAATCTGAAGCTTATACAAGTTGGAAGGCTTTTTTTTTAAATAATGCAAAGTCAATCATGAAAGTGACTATTTATTTAGAATGATAATGTATAATAAGCATTAAAATAATGATAACTACAATAAGCAAAAATTCCATACAAATTATATATATGTATATATCAATTATACATATATACATATGTGTGTACATATATATGTATAATTGATATATACATATCAATTGATATATACATATATGTTTCATATATATATGAGAGAGAGAGAGACCAGGTATGTAACTACACAATTGGAAGTATAATGACGTGAACATCCAAGGTGAAAGATATAACGTTTTATTACAAATCAAACCATTAAAGTTTTGCAAAGTTTACATAAACAAGTGGCCATGTAAACACAGTACAAAAGCTCAAGAGTAACAGTTGTCTCACTTTAAGAGTTAAAATGCAGACAAGTTCATGTTAAGCATTTAGCATTTATTTTTATGTCAAGTTTCTAAAATAAAGTAGCCCTTCTAACATTTATTTTCACACAAGTCTTATTTCAAGTTAGATTTTAACTCTTAACTGTGCATTTTCAAATATATTTGGATAATTGTCATATTTAGCCAAGTGGAGGCTTTTTCTATGAACCATTTCCAAATTCACAGATTCTGGTCCATCTATTCTTTGTGGTAGCCTGGAATGACTTAACATTTGACATTTATATTATTGGAACCAATTGGAACTATTCTACAAATAAGCCAGGTGATACAGATTACTTGATTTGAAACCAATGACTATTTATTTAGAGGTACAAGACTCAGAACAAAGTGCTTGAATTTTCTACAGTTTATATCAAACTAGATGGGCTTTTAAGCAGTCAACCTGGACTCATACTCTGCAGTAGCCAGACTGTGAATACAATCACTCTAGCTGCCTTCCACATGTGGTCAGATGGCTATATTAAGATACAGTTACTGTTAGTCATGAAAACAGCCAAAAGCCTGTCTGTTTTAAGAAACCATTCAGCTATTGAATAGACACTTCCATAAATTGAATGTCAGGCCAGGGTAGAATGAACAATCCTGTTTAAGGCTGCCAAAATTATTTTCTGCATGCTGAGATGTTATTCACACACATATAGACTGCATGCAGGTAATCCATTTACTTTATTTTTGAATTCCAGATTGTTTTCTTGCAAAAGCAATTATAGTTAGTTATAATATATAGCAAAGCATCTCTATCTTTGGTTCTATGTCTCAGAGATAGTTTTTCCAAAAATAAATAGGCATGGCAGGAAAAATAATTCAACTATCTTAAGAGAAACCCAGTATTTTTTTTAAAAAAACTAAGCAAAAATATATAATTGATGTTTCTTACACTTTTTTCTAATTATCTTGCTTAATATCTAATACGAGTGAAATCTTAATATGTAAATGATTGTGCACACTGTATTTAACTATACAGCATAGACACAAAAATGTAAAAAAAAAAAAAAAAACCCACCCAAAATAGTACATTCCCTTAAAAATCATTTAGGAATTATGCATTCTAGAAATATCCAAGAAAGTACAACTGCTGAAATATGTTAATAAAATTCACTTTGAAGAAGCATAAAAAAAGAAAATGTTGCTGTAGTAATATTCATAGATCATAGTGATCGCCAAAAAAACCACAAAAAACAAAACAAAAACAAAAGAAGTGCACACATCAGCCAGTCTCCCATTTCTGCAAAGTATTTATGTGTTAGAGAGACTTTTTAAAACTCTTATCTATTAAGCTCCCTGTTATGGTTTGGACTCTCAAAAGATTTAATGAGCTTCATTTGTTAGTGGTTTCCGTCTCTTTTCATGTACGATTTTTGCATCAAATAATTCTTTTTCTCTGTATCCTAGACATGGTCCTTTTAAATACTTTGCTTCAGCTGTTTTGTAATCTAATCCATCAACACCAGAAATTGAACAAACGATTGCTTCTGGCAGAAGAACTTCCAGGATAAATTTAACTTTATCTTCTCTTATCAGAGCCAGCATTTTTTCGTTTATATGTTTGTAGATTTCTTGTAAATATTTTAGCACCTCATCCAACTGATTTTCATCCTCTAAGTATGTTTCAATACAGGGAGAAAAACCCTTTGCATTCAAAAACGATTTCAGCCACCTGGACCTTTTTGTGCCGTTTAAAATGGCCAGAAGATGATTCTCTGTTCCTTTTTCATTCACAATGAAGTCCACTAGGTTCTTGTTGGCTCGGTCCCGAGCAGTCTTCATTCGGTCAGGGAGAATGTTTTGGAAGGACATTTTCTTGGTTTTGGAAGTCACAGCCTTATGTTCCCTACAATCTTCATTAGGCAGCTTTGGAAATAAGTCCCTGAAGGTATCCTGTCTGATTGTTTTCCTAACTGGATAACTAATGTCAGCAGCATAATACTCAAAGAAAGAGCCTGCAAAAGAACCGCAACCTAATCTAACTCTATAGTCACAAATCAGTGAGATGCACCAGTCAATACTTTCTCTGTAATCTTCCCTGGCTTTATCCACTAGTTCTTGTTTCTCTTTACAATCAAATTTCTTTAATCTTCTAAAAGACACTCTAATGCCTCTCTTTTCAGGATTCATGCTTGACTCAACAAAAAGCACACTTGCTTTTCTCTCTTTTCTCCTGATGTTTTTTACCACTGCAGGCCAGAATGGGTATTTTTGATATTTAAACCAGACTATCATTCCTGTTTCAAATGAACGTGGCCCATAATTCAAAACTAAGCGTGGAATTTCTTCATCTTCCTCACTGTCATCTAATACAGAAGCATCAATAAGATTTAGATACCCTGATTTGTCAGAAGCTTGAAGTTCTTCCCCAAGTTCCTCAAAATCCAGTCTCTGAAGACTTCTTTCATTATTCACAAGGTGTGAATAATCCAGGACGTGGTTAGAGGCACTAAATAAAACCTGAGATTCCCATGAACAATACCTGGAGGATGCTGCAGCACCAATCTCTGATTCCACAGTAGGTTGATTCTGGCTGGTGTCTGAGTGTAGGTTCGAGGGACCCTCTCCGGGATCTTCAGTATTCTCTGAGAAGGAAGAGCGTTCAGAGGAAATAGCCAGGGTCTCTGGGCAGATGTCCTCTGGCTCCTTTTTCACAGCTTTGGGCACAGTGAAGAAACCTGACGGCCAAGTTGGAGTGAACTTCTCATCTTTAACACATACATTCTCCTCTTTAACTGTGGAATGAAAAGGCGTAATTGTTGATATGTCAATCTTTTCCTTGCTCTCCTTTTCATCTTCTTCTGAAAGTGAAGGGGAAGTTTGGTACCAGCTGCAGTTTTGTGATGACTTTGTTTCCATTTCACTTGAAATGGTATCAGTGGTTGCATCCACCTGTGATTTATCATCATACAGGGAATCATCACTCTCTGAAGATACTGACAGGAATGTTGGATTTTTACTTTCCTCAAGACACTCTGATAAGTCTCCTTCATGCTCTCTACACTTTTTACGAGGTGGTGAATCAGAAAGCTCTGGTGGTACATTTTGAGACAGTGTAGTGGCCTCTTCTTCATCTGAACTGCTTGCTTGATTCGAATTTGTTTTCTCATTCAGAATATCCAGTGCCACTTTTAATGACCTTGCATAGGCTGTTTCCTCTCTAGGTGGAGCACTGCCCTCTGACTGTGCTGCTAGTGAGGAGGTGATGGCTTCAATCTGCGATTTATTTAGGATCTTTGTTTCCGTGCTTTCCACTTTAATTTTTAAATCTAGTGAGAGTATTTGAACTTCTAGGAAAAATGTCTTTTTTCTCTTACTGTTTGATGAAGTCTCAGATCTGGACAAAACTTTTGCTGGCCATAACTGGTCTTCCCAATTGCATAGGACATACTCGGCATCCATCATGACTTGGATTTGTGTGCTACAAGGTTATTATCAGAGACTGAGTTGTCTGGCTACTCTCGTCACTGCTAAGGCAGTTCCTATCAGAAACAACAGTCTTACCAAAGTCTCCTTTGTCTTAGAACTACAAAGTGTTTACAGCTTGTGTAGCCTGTTCTCCTCCAGCAGAATTTCCCAAGGACGCTTGAGTCTGTTGTTTGAATGTGACAATGTGGAAGATACTGAAATAGGGAACAAGAAAAGAAGAAAAGTATCAGCAAATAAAGTTATTTTGCTAGAGCAGAAGGTGAGCAATTGCAAATAGAGAATAGACAAAAGGAAATAATACTCAGCGAGGCATGAGATGGAAGAGAAAATGCAGCACAATATAAAGTGGGGGAAAAGAATTGGAGAAGTGGTTTATAATACCTCAAATTCAAGAATTTGCCCTTATTATTGCACATGACTATTAAGGAGTAAATTTGTGTACATGCTGGCAGAGGTGGGAAAGGTTGCAGTGGTTGTATCAGGGGCTCTATTTATGTCATTAGATATTTTGGGACATTTGTGCCCCTAATGTTATACTACGGCAGTGGGACTATAAATTTTGGAGGTGTCAGAATCATCTAGAGGTCTTAATAAACTAGATTTCTAGGCCCTATCCTGAGAGTTTTATTAAGAAGGTCTAGATAGGACCTAACATCTTGTATTTCTAAGTTTTCAAGTGATCGTAATGCAGTTTGTCCAAGAACTCCTTGAGAAGCACTGTTCTAACTGAACACATAGCTTTATATTAGTGATACTTTCCTGTTCACCCAAGGCAGGCAAAGATAATGGAGTATGGATCTCCTGGAACCAGACAGTAGTACAATGACCTTGTTAAAAGCAT
Source organism: Rhinolophus sinicus (assembly GCF_057876585.1). Classification (NCBI taxonomy): domain Eukaryota; kingdom Metazoa; phylum Chordata; class Mammalia; order Chiroptera; family Rhinolophidae; genus Rhinolophus; species Rhinolophus sinicus. The sequence continues at coordinate 71,662,439 of NC_142518.1, read as the reverse complement.
GAGCTTAGAAGGCACAGATTCAGAATGGTTGCTATGTTTACTTATTGGAAAAGATAGTTATCAAAGATTTCTTGAGAATGAATGGCTGGCTACGACCTCAGGTAGAAATCTGAAGAGTCTGTTGCACAATTTCTTCATAATGGTTTAACATATGAGATTCTTTCCCTAAACTAGAAACTACGACTTTTAATTACAAATTGGTGTGGCTATAAAACAGGGAGCAAAATGAATTATACCTCAAATTTTCAACCTAACATGGTTTTAGTATGAAATGTGGCTTTTAATTTAAAATGCTATGGCTGCAGAGCAGGAATAAAAATAAATTATACCTCAAGTTCTCAGCAAATTTTTAATGTGAAATGTTTTCATGAAATGGGAGGAGCCTTACCCAGTGTTACGTGGATCATAGAGTATCTGGTCCTATAATCCGGTTGTCTTGATTCTCACTCCAAAAGAAGAAAGACTGTCCAAAAGGAGACAGACATTCAAACTAATTAAATGGAAAAAGCTAAGAGAAACTTCCCTACCAAAACTTTAGAAGGCATGTCATTCTGAAATACAGGATTGAGATTTCATCTCATCTGTGATGTAGATGCCATGTTTACTTTCCTTCTTGTTCTTATTGTTTTAAATTCTGTCTGTGATACAGTTATGCTATCTGGTTCATTTTGAAATCATCTCTCTGATTGAGAAAGTGTGAGGTGGGACAAGAGAGAAGGGAAGTAACAATTGCCTTGTGTCTACTCTGAGCCAGATTGTAGATTTTGTTTCAATCTTCGCATTAATCACCTTGTGGATTTTTCCATATATATATATATATATATAAATAATTTTATAATTGGAATTTTAACAATACTCTACCTGCTGTCTCATAGTCCACTAATACAAAAATATGTTTCATTGCTTTGCCATTTTCATAAAAATGGTTGCCTGGAGAAATTTTAGGGAACTTGGAAAGTGCCATCTTGTGGCCAGAATCAGAACTGCGGCCACCCCAGGAGGCATAGGCACCATCAGATCCTTTTTATGAGAGAAGAGTTAGGAAATAGATTTAGCCGGCCAGAAGCCTTCCCAGGCTTCCAGAATTTTCTAGTCTAAGCTAAAGGGTTTTGTTTTGTAGGATTATAATAGGATCATAATGACTTCAACTACAGCGTTTCTGGTTATAAAAACACCCAGGAGCTTATTAAAAATTGAAAAGATGCAGAAAGATATATGCAAAATAAAGTACAACTCTATACAATAATCACTACGAATATTTTCTATATTTCTAGAATTGTTTCCATGTATAAATGCTTATCACTTCAAACCAACATCAGATCTCAATTAAGAACACAGTTTCAACATCATTCTACATAAATGCTTTTCACATGATATTTTACAAATTATTTTAAATGTTTTTTTCCCACATTTGCAGCATTTTTTCTCAGTATTTTCCCTGACGATGAAAAACAAGTAAATAAATAAGTATATACTAATATTTTAAATAGAGAGCAGTAAAGCTTGCCCTGTCTCTCCAACTACACAAATGATCCTATTAATAGTGTGGCAGATATGTTTTCTCAGGTTTGTTGCATGTATTGTAGTAGCATACATGTTTTAGTAACACACATATTTATTTTTAAGTGTGATCATATGACAAATGTTATGCTATAATTTACTTTTTCACTTTGTGCTATTTATCAGACATTTCAAATCACTACATGTAGAAGGTCATGTTTCTATGTTTCCATTCTCCAGATATATAATATTCCATTGTATAGTTACACCACATAATATTTTAAAAACTGCTTATAGAAATAAGCCAAATACATTCTCTGTCTCATTCTTAAAAGATGCAGAAAAATAGTTCTTGCCAACCACAGCCTTACATGAGATCTGAAAGAATGAGTTGCAAGGAGGATACATGCAAGGCTGTAGCCAACGCAGCAACTAGGGTTACACGCTTGATGAGGTGCAGGAAAATGTCCACTATGGCAAAAACAAAACAAAACAAGGAGGGGGCATGTTTGTATGACTGTGTGTGTCTGTGAATGCTCATGTGTTTGAAATAAAATGTGTATGTTGTTTCAGCTTCATTTTTCTTTCATGATTATAAAAATAATCAAGGGGAAATCTACTCTGAAGATCCTGAAATAGGCGAAAAAATAATATTACAATACTAGTAACCTGACCACTCAGAAATGCTGACTAACATGGGAGTTTATTTTCTCTGAGATTTTTTCCCCAACCATGCATATAGTATATGTGCAAGTATCTCCACTCAACTACATATCTGTTCGCCTTTCCATGCTCATATACAGGTGACACATAGTTTTCTATGTGTCAACCAATTCATAAGAGTATTTCCCCCATGCTGTCAAATATTTTTATTCATCATTTTCTTTGTAAATTAATAAATGCTTAAAAATTCAAACAGTAACAACATTCCAGAAATACAAACATGGAATGTCAAGTCAATAAATTAGCATGAACGGCCATTCTGCACTGAAATCTTAATATAGGGACTTTAATCTGATCTCCCCTTCTCCCACTGTAGACTTTTAAAGCATTGGGAAATACAGAAAATTCTAAAAGATTAATTCCTTAAAAATGCCAGCAATTCTCTCAAAATTACACACCCTTTTCACCACTCCAAGACCACCATTCCTATTTTTCTCATCTTTTCTCTAGGGCACTGGTAAAATAACTAGATTTAAGAAAGCCATTACCTTGAAGCTTCTTCTCAGCCGCAGGCTCCTGAAATGCAGTCCCTCCCCCAAGACTGGCCAAGCACAGGATCACTTCCAAGCTTCTCAGAGAATGCTCCGCCCCCTCCCTGTGATGGGGAAAGCAGGAGGCCCCTCCCTGAATTACAGAAGGGAGAATTGCCAAGTTAAACTGTTGAAGCGTTAAGGGGTAGAAATATTCCTTTTTAAGGGATTTTAAAATGAAATGGCAACAAGTGTGTGTTTAATTTCCATTCAAACCCTTAGAGTGTGTGAATTCTTGATAAAAAGTGGTAGCAAATCACGTTATTAAAAAACAAAAATCTACATTAAAATACTCCTTACATATTTTTTCCTTGCCTTATCTGGCACCTTACCTCTACAGGTACATTTACAACCCAGCTGGTCAAGCTCTGTTAAAATAACTCACTGAGGATGTTCAATGGGATTGCACTAAAACTGTACTTTACTTTATGGAGAAGACTTTTTTATACACATGTTTTTTTCTGTTTTCAGTACATGATATGCCTCTACTTTGATTCAATTGATCTCTTAAGCGCTTCAGGAACGTTTCAGAGATTTCTTCACAGACATGGGTGTTTCTCACTAAAGGCTGAAAAACACTGATTTGGCAGTAGAGTATACATTTCACATACTCTTCGTCAACAATTGGCAATTCCTTCTTCTTATATTTTGTCTCAGGCAATTCAATGTGGGGAAAATTGATGTTTAAAAATTCACATGTCTTTGTTTATACAGAGGGCGCCAAAACATGCATACACATTTTAAGAAAGGAAAACTGTATTAAAATTGTAGTACTCAATATATACTGATAACAAAAGATGAATACAAGTCACGTTTGACTTCTGCAATTACAGAAGGTGCTCAAAGTGGTTACCATCAGTGTCCAGACACTTCTGATTACAGTGAACTACTGCTTGAGCAACATTGACCAAAGTGTCCACTTGTATACAATTTTTTGGCACCCCCGTATGTATGTCTGAAATAAATTTAGCAAATTTTGTTCATTAAAATTCTCCCGTATTAAATTTAAACTTAGATTTCTGATTTAACTTAGAAAGCCAATTTTAAATATCATTAGTGATAATTTTGGGAATGAAGATATTTGGGAATAAAGTGCCTGTGTGCCATATAATATGTAATATATACATATTTTTAAAAAGCCACCTTTATACAAGTATTAATCTTGGAATAATAAATGCAAATAAATTAAAGAAGATCATCTCTAGGCTGATGTATTAGTGAGGGCTCTAATAATTACACGTAATGTTTTGTGCTATAAACAACCCCTAAATCTCAGAAGTTCAACCACAAAAGTTTATTTTGCTGATCTCAAAGTTCAATGTAGGTAATCACGTTGTCAGAAAGAGGGAGGGTTCTTTCTTCCAAGCAGTTATTAGGGGACTCAAACTTCTTCCATCCTATGTCCCTACCATCTTCTTTGGCCTTGAAGTCCTCCACTGCATTCTTTGCATCTGGCTAGCAATCTCATAAAGAAAGGGTTCGAAAATCCTGTGGAAATTTTTAGGGGCCAGGTCTGGCAAACTTCCCTGCTGGTCACAGTCACCTAGCTAAAACTGCCAGAGGCTGGGGAACGTAGTCTCTCTGTGACCCAGGAGGAAAACGAAACAGGGTTTTGTGAATATGTTGCATTCTCTCTGCCACAGGAAGTTGTCCCTTTCAATCTTTTGCAGACTTCTATTATATGATTTATGCTTTCTTACAACCATGTACCACATTTATAATGACTAGGGCAGAACTTCTAGTTGCCCACCCTAAATCTGTTATACTCTTTGCATTCTTCCTCATTAGTAGAATCCTAGTTGTATTCAGGGTGGGTGTAAACTGTTAAAATATTATTTTTCCTAGACTCCCTTACTATAAGCCATGGATGGCCATGTGATGGCATTTCTTGCCAAACAATGTAAACAGAAATAGTTGTGAAGATTCTTGAGAAGGTACCTCCAAAGGGGGTAAACAGCCAGCTTGGGTTTTCTTTTTACTTGCCCTCTTTCTCTTGCTTCCCCTCTAGAATTTGAGCATGATAAAATTTGGATAGCCATTCTGGACCAAAAAGTGACTTAAAAAAAGACAATAACTTACAAGGGATGGAAATACCTAAACCCCTGAATAAGGGGATCACCTCATTCCAATCATTTTAATTTAGTGAAACAATAAACTTCTATCTTACCTAAGTCACCGTGTTTTCCAGCCACTCTTTTAGTAGAACAAAATAGTTGATCTTACAATCACCTACAAAAATAATATCATTCTTATTACAGAATGAATCTTTTCAAAGCTTTCAAATCATTACTATATAAAGAGTATTATCAGGCCAATATAAATATGGCTTTATTTAAATGAAGAGCTATATTCAATTATGTATTTTATAATGTAATATTTCTCATTCTGTCTTCTCATTTCACATTTTGGAAAAAACAAATGCACATAAAGTATGGTCATTTCATTAAAACTACACTCTTGTATTTATTCTATTTCCTATATTGCACATAAATTAGGAAATGCTACACAACCTCACCATTTTCCAAACAAAATGCAAAGGAAAAGATTAATTAGATAACATCTTATATTTTACTGTTTTGTAGAAGGAGAAGAATGATAACTAATAATAAATGCTAATACTACTATTATTATAACGAAGATAGATAATAATTATAGATATAATAATGTCTATTACCTATAAAAGTTTTCTATATGCCAGCACAGTTCCCAGCACTTGACATATTATCTCATTTAATAATAAGATAGTTATTTTATGAAGGAGAGCACCTATAGCTGACTCATTCTGCATACCAACAGTATTATTAATAATAATGATGAAAAAGATAGAAGCCAAAAGTGTTCCAGGCATTCTGCCAAGTGCTCTGTATATACCATCTCCCTTGATTCTCATAAAATCTTGTTATGTAGGTATTATGAATATTCCCATTTTGTAGATGAGGCATTAGAGAGGTTAATGACCTTTTACAAGGATATCTAGAGAGTATTTGGCACATAGTATTTGACTCCAGAGCCCATGCTCTTAATCACTAAAATACACTGTACCTACCTCACTGTAAATGAGAAATATGTTCTATAAATATGTGTGAGATGAATGGGTGAATTAATTAATGAATTTGAAATAGTTATGTATTTGGAGTCACTGGAACTTAGAGAATTCTATACCTGGCTCTGCATCTAATTTAACATAAATTAGTCTTATATAACAGAATGTAATTATGGGAGTGAGTGACATCTGATCACTTTAGCCAAATTCTACTGATTAGAATCAAATCACAGGTTCTGCCCAAACTTAAGGGGAGGGAGTTATACAAAGGGGTGGGTCACCTAGGGTGCCTCCACCACAATACTGTGCGATTCCGTATTTATATGACATTCTCAAAAAGAGAAAAGTATGGTGATGGTGACATGATCAGTGGCTGCCAGGGGTTACAGGTAAGGGGAGGATGGGACTACATAAAAATAGCACAGAAAGTTGTAGGGATGATGGAACTCTTCTGTATTCTGACTGGTAGTGATGACATGAATGTATATATGTGTAAAACGCAAAGAAATATATACAGAAAAAGTCATGTATTATGTATGATACTTAATGTATGATTTTAATGGATAATTTCAAAATAAAAACTTAAATGAAAAAATTTAATAACCATTATATAAAAATAAACTCTTTACAAGTATGCTTTAGAAACTATTTGCTTCTTCCTAAAGCATAATAACAAAGAAAACAAAAATAATACCCATACATAATTTGAAAACACCAGTTCTACTAAAGATTTAAAAGAATGTCACCCATAACAATAATACAAATCTATATAATCAACAAAATCATACCATTCCTTCAGCCCATCAGAGAACTGAAGTAAACTGAATTCCAAAGGGTGAGTAACCCCTTAAAAGAGGGACATATGCACTGTTTCACCTTTGGCAAAGTATGGAGACAGAGGTGGCGGTCAGCAAGCCGGTACAAAGAAATCAGCTGAAATTTTAATGAAGTCTTAAATTCTTAATGGGCTAGTGTATCAGTAGTTTGGAATATCTGGCATCCTAGGAACTAATACACTCACTACCAAGTTCTTTTCCTCCATCCTTAACCAGAAGCACACAAACATGACTGGGTATAAAGGAGGAGGCTAAAAAGAGCTCATTTCAGTGATTCAGGTACGCAGGAAGCAATCGGATACTGCTGGCAGATAGACTTGCAGCCCAACACACTATCCAAACCTTTCCGTGGGAAGCAAAAACCCTAAGCCATTAGGGGAGAAACAGCAAACCCTCTCCTAAACTCAGTTTAAAAACAAAAAAAAACAAATATTGTTTCTGGGGGTGGGATAGAAGCAAACCTGTCTGCCCCTTAGGAGGAGCAGGAAACCCCTCAGGCCCAGGATCCTACAGGAGTAAAAGGCAGTGGTCAGCTACTGATGAGGAAGAGGAAAGAATGTATCTCCCACCAAAGACAGCCCCCAGATACAAATCAGAGGTTAGCTGCCATGCCAAGAGAAAAAGAATGCTGAGAAAAATGTGCAACCCTCAAGGTCCAACTGGTTAGTGCCTCCCTAAGTTTAAGGCTGGACAGAACAACAGAGTCCTCCCTGGCTCATCATGAACCTAGCATCAAATAATAACAGGAGCCTACTGCTGTGAAATAGGCAAGGGCACAAAGAGAGACTCCTTTCTATAGGCACAGGTGTGAAGGGACTGCTGAAAATTTAGGGTAGAGAAAGATCATTGAGAAAAATCAGCTAGCACTGTAGGCTCCACTCTAAGTAAAGCACAGTGTCTTATGCAAGCCAGATGACAATACAGTAAGAAAAGGAGGACATGATCTGCAACATATTTTATGATACCAGCACTGTACTGATACCAAAACAAGGCGAAAAACATCACGAAAGAAAACTACAGATCGACGTCTCTCACAAACAAAGACACATCCAATGTTTTATATATCTATCATATATATCATTATATATAGCATATATATATATAGCATATATATGATACATATGTCATATATGATACATAAAATGGTATAGACTGATATAGAAAATAAAATTACATCGAGTAAAATCCAATGATAGAGAAAAAGAATAATATATTATGACCAAATGGAGTTTATCCTGGGAATGCATGGATAGTTTACACATTTGGAAATCAATGTAAATATCAATAGCCTAAAGAGGAAAGAAGAAAAGATCATCTCTATTAACGCAGAAAAATCATCTGACATAATTCCACAAACATCCATGATAAAAACACTCTCAAACTAGGAATTAAATGGGTCTTCCTCAACCTGATCATGGGCATCTACAAAAAACTTAGAGTTAATATACTTAATGGTGAAACACAGAATGCTTTTCCTCTAAAATCAGGAACATGTCAAGGATGTCTGCTCTTACCATTTCTATTCAACATTATATTAGAGAGCCTAACCAATACAACAATGCCCAAAAAATAAATTAAAGGCATACATATTGGAAAGGAAGAAAAAAAACTGTCTTTATTTGCAAACATATTTATCTGTGTAGAAAATTCCAATGGGAGATGAGGGTAAGGGGGATCGAATATATGGTGATGGAAGGAGAACTGACTCTGGGTGATGAACACACAATGGGATTTATAGATAATGTAATACAGAATTGTACACCTGAAATCTATGTAATTTTACTAACAATTGTCACCTCAATAAATTTAATGAAAAGAAAAAAAAGAAAATTCCAATGAGTTTACAAAAAAAAAAAAAAAAAAGCGACTAGACCTAATAACTGTTTGTTAATATCACAGACACAAGGGCAATATAAAACAGTTCATTTCTATACAATATAATTTGGAAGTTGAAGTTTTAAAAAGAACCATTTATAATATCAAGAAACAGGAAATACTAATGTAGGACAAAATTTAACCAACAGGTGCACAATTTGTATGCTGCAGACTTCAAAACACTGATGAGAGAAATTAAGGAAGACCTAAATAAATGGAGAAATATATCATGTTCATTGACTGAAAGATTATTTTTAGGATGTAAACTCTCCCCAAACATATCTATAGAACCATTAAAATCTCAATCAAAATCCCAGTAGACTGCGTAGAAATTGAGAAGATATCTCTAAAATGTTTATGCAAGAGCAAAGGAACTAGAATAACCAGACCAATTCTGAGAAGGAAATACTAAGTTGGAAGACTCACGCTACCTGATTTCAAGACTAGTAATCAAAATAGTGTATTATTGGCATAAGATAGACATATAAATACAATACAGACAGACTAGCAAATATACTCAAGGGATTTTTTTTCTTTCAAGAAGGCATCAATTTTATTAAATTCTTTTTTGTTATCTGCTTGTGCCACCCCAATCTTGAAATTCTGGGTCCATCCGCGGCATGAGCCTCTCATTCTCCAGCTCCCTCTCTTTCGGGTGCCACCTCACCCCCACTGGTGTGAGAATTCTAGCAGCTCCACTGTCCTGCAGAAGGCAGATGCCAGAACCCGATCAATTCAACTAACTTTTATTAAGCACCTGCTGGGTGCAAAGCTCCAAACTGTGTTGGGCTCAAGAAATATCAGTATGCCCCAGGCCTGGTCTCTGCCCTCTGAAAGGAGATGGCAGTTCATCCCACATCCCAGGCCTACCTTCTCTTCAGCTCTTGCCCATGCCCTCCACTGGTCGAAGAACCCACTCACAGCCTTCATACAGCCGGCGGTCCACCAGGGAAAAGGCCCTGGCTCTGGTGGAGACCCACAAGGCGTGTGGTGGCCACTAGTAACTTGGCACCCAGTGGAGGTCCCCTATCCATCAAGCCCTCAGCTCCTAATGGAGGTGACTCCCTAGTCCGTGTTCCCCACAACAGCGAGGGTCACAGACCTTAACAAGGGCTACCTCCCCAGCCCCCTGGGGAACTCGGCCAGCCTGACCCAAACTCATGGCGTACAGAGGTCGCTGTACTCATTAGTTATAATCTCAATGCCACCAACAGAGGCAGTTCTAGAAACTCAGGTTTAAGCCAACCACCAACACAGCACCAACTATATCTCTGGCTTGAGCCCAAGTTCTGCCAGTGAGACAGGCTATGAACCTGATGGGGCTGGCACTGGGAGGGGGACGGTGGCTAGTGGGGGAAGTGTGAGCATCCACTCAAGCACCTAGATCCTTGGAAAGGGGGCTGCAGAAGAGGGGGCAGTAGCAGAAGGCGCCACTTAGGTAGACTCAATAGATTTTTGACAATGGCAATTAAATGGAGAAATGATGGTCTTTTCAGCATATAGTGCTGGAAAAATTGGACAGCATATGCAGAAATATCCATCTTGACCCCTTAGCTAAGACCATATACAAAAATTAACTCAAAATGAATCACTGACCTAAATGTAAAAGCAAAAATTAGAAAACTTCTAGAAGAAAACGAAAATCTTTGAGACCTTCTTTTAGGCAAAGATTTATTAGGACACACAATGCACGGGCCATAAAATTCTTGATAAATTGGACTTGAAAAATTCTGCTCTTCAAAAAATAAAATGAAAATCCACAGAGTGGGAGAATATATTTGCAAAACACATATTTGATAAAGAACTTTTATTCAGAATATATAAAGAATTCTTACAATAATATTAACCCAATAAGAATTGAAGATACAAGTATTCCCCACTCTTTCCAAGTTTGTGTTAAGCCACTTCACTTTTATGAAAGACCTACATTAGTACCTGTTTTCTCTAATAACAACAAAAACAAATCCTACGAGGATTTTCACTTTTACGAAAAAAGGCAAAAATTAAAAATAGAGTTCAGTGTTTGTTTTGCAGTGAGCAGTTATAAGAGGCAGTGTGCACCCCCAGCAAGGACAATGGCACCACCCAGCTCCTTCCCTGGGAACTATACTCAGCATCTCAGCATCAACCCTTCATAACTTTCAACTGTTTCTGTGAGCATCTGTGCTTTATCTAGATTTATTTTGTGCATCCATTAGCAAGATATGTCCTAAGGTATCAGAAAAGCCTAAAAGAGCTCGTAAGGGCGTAATGCTTAGGGTAAAACTGGCTCTCATTAAGGGTGTCAATCATGGTGACTGAAATAAGGACACTGTATGTTCTTTAAACTTGCCCGTGTCCACCATTCATACTATTTACACACAGAGAAAAAGAATCTTGAAAGCTGACAAGTTACTATTGGTTCTGCTAGCAGCAAAGTGGTCTCTTTTAGTCAGCATCCAGTAATGCATAAAGTGGAAAGTCTACTGCTTGAGCCAACTGATGGGTGTACAAACTGTGGTGTTCTGTTATCTTATACTTAAGGAGAAATCAGTCTTTTCAACAGATGAAAGTACACTGTACATATATTATTTATCCTTTATACAAACCATGTATTTATCATATCATTCCTGATTTTACTATATGCTATATGAACAAAAAATATGGTGAATGCTGCTGCCTGCCGAATGCCATTCAACAAAAAAGAGAGGGATCTTCAATGCAGGAAGTGGAACGTCAAACCTTAGTAACAGTGTGTGGCAAGTTTCAACTTGTTCGATGCAGTCAATTGGGTGTAAGCTAGAGTTGAGAGAAGGTGTGTTTTAAAGTGTGCTGTAAATCATCCTCCATCATGACAATGCTCCGTGTCACACATCACTTCTGGTATGGCAATTTCTGTCAAATAAAAATATTACGGTGTGTCCTCAAACACCTTACTCACTGGATCTGGCACCCTGCGACTTCTGGCTCTTCCCCAAAGTCAAAATGACCATGAAAGGTAAACATTTTGAGTTGATTCAGGACATCAAGGCAGTCACAACAGCGCAACTAAAGGTACTCATGAAGGACTTCCAGAACTGCTTCAGAAAGTGGCAAGAACGATGGGATAAGTGTGTTCGAAGCGAGGGGGAGTATTTTGAGGGGGATTAATGACAATGTGTCTTTTACTATAATATTTTTTTTATTAGTTTCAGGAGTGCAAAACAATGTAGTAGTTAGACATTTACATCCCTCACAAAGTGACAACCCCCCTCACAGTATTTTTTGATCACACCTCATATGTTATTTTTAGGTTATACGCATTATTTGGTATGGTTTGGTGGGTTATTTTTGGATCTGGAAATGCTACATGTTTTTTTCCATATAAATTAACAGTAATTCCTTCTTTGCTTTATGCCATTTTGACTTATGAAAGGTTTCATAGGAACACTCTACTTTTGGATAGTGGGGGAAAACTGTATATGAACGTCAAATGAACACTTTAAAAGATGTTCCAGTGGTATTAGTAATTAAGGATATGCAAGTAAAACCACAATGAGACACCACTACCACCTTTATAAGAATGGCTAATACTAAAAAGAGGGGGAAAAATACCTGACAATATCAACTGCTGGCAATGATGCAGAGCTACTGGAACTCATACATTGCTGGTAGAAATGTAAAATAACACAGCTGCTTTAGAAAACAGTTTGGCAGTTTCTAATATAGACAGACATACACTTACCATATAAACCTCAAATCCTACGCCTAGGTATTTACCCAAGAGAAATGAAAACTTATGGGCAAAGACCTATTATGGAATGCATATAATAATTTTATAAATAGTTATAAAACCAAAACTATAAATCTACTGGTGAGTAGACATACACATTGTAGAATAGAATACCTCTAAGCTATAATAAGGAATAAACTATTGATAGATTCAACAACATGGGTAAATACCAGAAACATTATGCTAAGTAAAAGTTGCCAGATGCAAAAGGCTATATATTGCGTGATTCCATTTCTATGACATTCTGGAAAATAAAAAAAATATAGGGACAGAATTCAGATCATCAATGGTTGCCAAGAATTGGGATGGAGAAAGCATTAACTACAATGGGGCAGGAGGAAACATTTTGGAGTTATGGAAGGATTCTATAACTTGACTGTACAGGCTAATCTCATTTTATTGTGCTTTGCTCTACTGTGCTTCGCATATATTGTGTATTTTAGAAATTGAAGGATTGTGGCAACCCTGTACCGAGCAAGGGTATTGGCACCATTTTTCTAACAGCATTTGCTCACTTTGTGTCTCTGTGTCACATTTTGGTAATTCTCACAATATGTCAAACTTTTTCATTATTATTGTATTTGTTATGGTAATCTGTGATCAGTGATCTTCGATGTTACTATTGTAATTGTTCTGGGGTACCACAAACCACGTGAATATAAGATGGTGAACTTAATAAATATGTATGTTCTGAATGCTCCACCGATCTGGCAGTCTCCCATATCTCCCCCTCTCCTCAGGCCTCCCTATTCCCCGAGACACAAAATATTGAAATTAGGCAAATTAATAATCCTACAATGGCCTCTAAGTGTTCAAGTGAAAGAAAGATTTGCATACCTCTCACTTTCAATTCAAAGCTAGAAATGATTAACTTTAGAGAGGATGGTATGTCTTATTTTAAGAATCTGGCACAGCCATCCCAACCTTCAACAACCACTACCTTGATCAGTCAGCAGCCATCAACATTAAGGCAAGACCCTCCATCAGCAAACAAATTACAATTCACTTAAGGCTCAAATGATGGTCAGCACTTTATAGCAATATTTTAAATGAAGGTATGTACATTTTTAAAGAAATAATGCTATCACACACCTAAAATTATACAATATTGCATAAATATCACTTTTATAAGCACTGGGAAACCAAAAAATGTGTGTGACTCACTTTATTGTGATAATTGCTTTATTGCAGTGGTCTGGAACTGAACCTGCAATATCTAAAGTATGCCTGTATTTGCTGTTACATGACTGTACACGTTTGTCAAAACTCATCAAACTATATACCTAAAGAGTGAATTTAACTCTATGTAAACTATACCTCAATAAGCCCAAGTCTTAAAAAAGCATCTAAACCAGAATATGACCTATATAAGAAGTTTGTATTTTACTCTGAGAGTAATGGGTTTACATACAGGAATTTTGATTTGTACTTTGGATCAATGATTGCAAAAGAAGGTTGTGAGTACCACAAGATATATGTGAAAATATCCTCTGGAGTGTACAAAGAATATATTAGAAATTCAGTTTGTTTTAATCTCTTTAAATTTTATTAACTTCAATTTTTGAATTTGCTTTAAAATGTTAGGGCACCTAAGACACCTAACTTTTGATGTGACATAATTATTTCTATAAATTCACATCTTCACTAAATATCTATCATTGAAAGTTAGTTAGCACAGGACAAATGTCAAGAATCCAGATGACATCCACATCCTATAGTTTGTGAAATTTATCCTGATTGGCAGAGATTTTAACTACACTGAAGATCTCACATGCCATTAAACCATGTGAGTGAAAGGAAGGTGTAGAAGCCTGGTTAACTACAAAACCAGTGATTTCACTTCCTAATCCCTTCACCTTTCTCACCCATCTTCCCAACACCCCTCCCACCTAGCAACCATGTTTGTTCTCTGTATCTATGAGTCTATTTCTGTTTTGGTTGTTCATTTATTCTGTTCTTTAGATTCCACATATAAGTGAGATAATCTGGTATTTGTCTTTCTCTGACTTATTTCATATAGCATAATATCCTCTAGGTTCATCCATGTTGTTGCAAATGGTAAGATTTCATTCTTTTTTTATGGCAGAGTAATAGTTCATTGTATAACTGTACCACAATTTCTTTATCCAATTGTCTATTGATGGGCATTTTGGTTGTTTCCATATCTTGGCTACTGCGAATAGTACTGCAAAAAACACAGGGGTACATATATCTTTTCGAATTAGTATTTTGGATTTCTTTGGATAAATACCCAGGAGTCGAATTGCTGGGTCATAATGTAGTTCTATTTTTAATTTTTTGAGGAACCTCCATACTGTTGTCTATAGTGGCTTCACCAACTTGCAATCCTACCAACAGTGCACAAGGGTTCCCTTTTCTCCACATCCTCACCAGCACTTGTTGTTTGTTGATTTATTGATGATGGTCATTCTGAGAGGTGTGAGGTGGTATCTCATTGAGGTTTTTATTTGCATTTATCTGATGATTAGTGAGGTTGAGCATCTTTTTATATGTCTATTGGCCATCTGTATGTCCTCTTCGGAGAAATGTCTATTTGGGTCCTCTGCCCATGTTTTTAATTGGATTTTTTTCCTTTTTTTTTGGTGTTGAGTTGTATGAGTCTTTTTATAAATTTTGGATATTAACTCCTTATCAGATGTATCAATGGAAAATATCTTCTTCCATTCAGGAGGATGTCTTTTCATTTTGTTGATGATTTCCTTTGTTGTGCAAAAACTTTTTAGTTTGATGTAGTCTCATTTGTTTATTTTTTCTTTTGTTTCCCTTGCCCAAGATTATATATCAGTATAAATAGGTAGTTACAAAATAGTCACAGAGATGTGAAATATAGTATGGGGAATAAAGTCAATAATATTGTAAAAACTATGTATAGTGTCAGATGAGTACTAGACTTATTGAGGGATAACTTCATATTGAATATCAACTATAATTAAAGAATATATAGTCATGGGATGTAAAGTACAGCATAGGGAATATAGTCAATGGTATCATAATAGCTATGTACGGTGTCAGATGGGTAGTAGACTTGTTGGGGTTATCACTTTGTGAGGTGCATAAATGTCTAATTACTATGTTGTTTTGTACACCTGAAACTAATAATAAAAAAAATAAAGCAGCACATTTATGACTTATCCTTTAAGAAATATTGTATTCTACTTAGAAGTTAATTTGTAAAACTCCCAGTTATATCTTTTGACTCCCTACACAAGTAGACTCAGCTATACACAATCAAGTGTGGGATGATTAATTTTATATGTCAACGTGACTGGCCATGGAGTGACCAGATTAAACATTATTTCTGGGTATGTCTGTGTGAGGATGTTTCTGGATGATATTAGTATTTGAATAGGTGGACTCAATAAATTAGATTTCCCTCCCCAATGAGAGCTGGCATCATCCAATCCATCCAGGGTCTGAATAGAAGAAAAGGCAGAGGAAAGGGGAATTCACTTCTTTTTGCTGCCTCACTGCTTGAGCTGGGACATCACATCTCATCTTCTCCTGCCCTGGGAGTAGGATTTATACCATCAGTTCCCCTGGTACTCAAGCTTTTAGACACAGTCTGAATCATACCACTGGCTTTCCTGGGTCTCCAGCTTGCAGACAGTAGATCATGGGACTTCTCTACCTCCATAATTACAATCAATCAATCATCAATAACCTCCTATTGGTTCTGCTTCTCTGGAGAATCCTGACCAATACAAAGTTTAAGCTCATTTGAGTTTGAAGTTAAACTAAAGAATCATTTGTAAGTTAAAGGATCATTTGAGTTTGCTTCCAGCACAGTTTGTATCTCTAAGCCCTGTGACACTACATATTCCTGTGTTTAAAGAGAAGATTGAAGACAATGATAACTCAAGAACTGTAAGAATAAAGAAGCTAGGCTTGCTTTACTACATATAGTGCTATGTGCAAATCTTTCTCTGAACCTTGTGGAGTCTATTCCTTTTGAAGTGCTTCTTTTTTGTGCCTTTAGAAGGAATACTTTCATGTAGTTAAAATTATTAATCCATTACTTTTTCTTTCTTTTTTTGTACTTTTTTTGGTAAAATTACTGTCTAACTACACACATAAAATTTAATAATGAAATTTTTTTTTTATGTTTAAAAAAAAACACCAAGTGATTTTAGAGGTCTCTATTGCCTTAGGGCCACTAAATCATTTTCTCTTACTTGCAAGGACGCTTGAAAATAATTTTGAATGGGCAATACTAGAGGATACTCACTTAAAGAAAAGGTAAAGAGAAAAGAGAATAAATAAGCAAAGGGATTACTTCTGTCAAAGGAGAAGTAAGGTGGGCAATGAAAATGGAAAAGACATACAAAGCAATGAATAAATATTGAGCACCAAAGAAACATATTGTGGTTGCAAGAAAAGAGAAGTAGTTCTATACTGCCCCAGTGTGTGGGCCTTATTATAGCTATTACATATAACAAATTAATGTGTTGTATGGTAGGAGATTGGGGGGAGGGGTATTGGTGAGTGTGTCAGGGACACCATTTCTGGTATTGGATACTTTGATACTTTGGGGCCTCTCAAGGTTTATTCTAAGGTAATAGCTTAACTTTTTAAAGCTGTCAGTGCTGCCCCATCTAACAAAGGCAGCCAGACACAGGTACTGGTGTTTGTGTCTCCTGGACTTAGACAACAACACAATGACCTTACTAACAGGATGAATTTAGGAGTCACGTATTTGGACACAATGGTTACCTATTGAATAGGGTAGTTTTCAAAGATTTCTTGAGAGCCAGGCAGTTGGCTGGCATTTAGAAGTCTTCCATAAGTAGACATCATTATACCCATTTGTATAATTTCTTTATAGGAGTTTAACTTAATTAATTCTTTCCTAACACTAGAATCTGAGATTTTTAATTTAAAATGCTATGGTGCTGAGCCAGAATAAGAAGAAATTGTACTCCATATCCTCAACTTAACCATTTTTTAACATGAAATAGGAAGAACCTTACCCAATGTCACGTGGATGGAGGAGGGTTTGGCCCTGTGGTCCGGTTATTTTGATTCTCACTCTAGCTGCTTGTCCAGAAGAGCCTTATCCCAGCTCTACACTTCTGTGGTCACACTGCTTTTCTAGGGGTCAGCTGGCTTCACATGCAGATTCCTCAGTTCATGTGCATCTCTGATATTAACTTTGGCTGTCCAAAAAGAGACAGGGAATCAAACCAATTAAATGGAAATGCCATCAAGAAACTTCCCTGACAAAACTTTAGCAGACATGTCATTCTGAAACACAGGAAGGAGATGAAATCTCATCTGTGATGTAGATGCCATGTTTATTTTCTTTTTTGTTCTTATTGTTTGAAATGCTCTCTGTAACATAGTTATTTGGTTAATGCTGAAATCATTTCTCTCAGGAAAAGTCTGAGGTGGTGACAGAGGAGCAGGAAATAACAATTGCCTTGTGTCATCTATAGGCAAAATTCAATGTTGCTACTTTTCTTAATGCTTCCTTTTTAAGTTCTCACATCAGTCCTAATGTGGGGCTTTTTATTCTAGGCACAAATTTGTGAATGGAACTACAATAACACTCTACATGCTGTTTCATAGTTTGCTAACACAAAAATCTTTTCATGGCTCTCCTCACGTCATAAAAATAGTTGCCTAGAAAAAATTTGAAAATCTAGCTAGCGCCATCTTGTGACGAGTACCGGAACTACATCCTGTTACTACCATATCCTTCTTATAGAAGGGTGGGAACTACATCTTGCCAAGCCTGCAGTTTTCTCAGGCTTCTAGCATATACCATGCTCAAATTTAGAGGTTTGTTATGAATTACACAATATCTTTACTAGTCTTTACTATCTTTGCTAATATCTTTACTTCCAATGGTCTGATCAAAAGAAAGCTGCATGCTTACTGAAAACTGAAAAGATGAAGATTTATAAAAAAGAAGGATAATTCTGGAAGAAATAATCATTATTGTTTCCTGAATATCCTTCTATATTTTTTTCTTTACATATATACATGAATACATATAATTTCAGACCAGCATTTTACTGCGCTCAAGCCCATGGTCTGAAAGTTTTTCCGTATCAATACGTATTTTCAATGTGATTTTTAAATGAATCATGTCAAATGTAATGTTCGCCCCTAATTTGTAACATTTTATCTCAAATGTTTTTTCTGATATTCTTAAAAAATGACTGAATATTAATAAATATTTTAAATACATAGTGAAGAGTATCCTGTCTCTCTAACGACACAAATAATCCCATTAGTCTTCTATATATTTTTTATTTTGCTACAGATAATGTATTAACACAGTCCTTTATCTTTAAATGACATAATGTGGTGCTTGCCATTCTGCAATTTTCGTTTTTCACCTAATACTCAGACATCTTTTCAAATCACTATATGTTCATACATCTATTTGTCAGCTATATAATATTCAATTGTATGGATGCACCATGCCACATAATATTTTAAAAACTGCTAACAGAAATAAACCACCTCATCTCTCTGTCTCACTCTTAAACTTAAAAGATATAGAAAAACAGTTCTTGCTGACGATGGCCATACCTGTGGTGAGAAAGAATGAGTTGCAAGGAGGACACACGCAGGGCTATAGCTAACACAGCAACCAGGCTATTCGCTTGATCCAGTCCAGGAAAATTTCCTCTATTGGCAAAAGACAAGGGGGGAATGTTTGCATGCCTGTGTGTGTCTGAATGTTTATGTGTCTCCAACTAAATGGGTATGCTATTTCAGCTTCATGTTGCTCTTCTAATTATAAAAATTATCATGGAATAAAGCAATTTTTAAAATGCTGAAACTGGTTAAAAATATATTTTGAAACCCCCAGTAATCCCAGCACTCCAGATATGCTGTTAACAGGGGAGTCTAGTTCCCTCCTTAAGGAAAACGCATATATATATTTTTTTACAATGTTATCACTCAATAGCATATCTGGATCCCTTCCATGTTCCTGTACATTATATTTGTGTTTGTATGTCTCAATCACTTTTTATGGTCACATTTTCTATCAGTTACTTTTTGTGTAGAATAATAAATGTTTAAATAAAAATATAATAAACTCTGTGATGAAGATAGATACATGGAATGCCACGTAAAAAATTAACATGAACAGCAAGCCTCACTGAAGTCTTAATTTAGAAGCTGTAATATGATCGCCCATTCCCACACTGTGGACTTCAAAAAATATCGGGAGAAACTAAATTTTCAGGGGGTTGACTCTGTCACAATAACAACAATTTTCTCAAAACCGTGTTTCACCCCCACCTCTTGCAGGCAACAATTTCTTTTTCTTTTTCTTTTTTTTTCACCGTAACACCAAAGCCCAAAGAAATTCCCAGAAAATAACTAGCTTTAAGACAGCCATTACCTTGAAGCTTCTTGTCAGCTGCAGCCTCCTGAAATGCAGCCCCTCCCCCAAGATTGGCCAGGCACAGCTCACTTCCAAGCTTCTCAGAGAATGCTCCGCCCCCCCTCCCTGTGATGGGGAGGAGAATCCCTCAATTAGAGGGAGGAGAATCGCCAAGTTAACTGAAATTCACTTAAAGGGGAAAAACGCTCATTTTAAAAGTCTTGAAAGCGAAATCAACATCATGTGTCTCTTTAATTTCCATTCAAACCACAGGGGTAGGTGATTTCTTGAAAAGAAGTAGCAAATCCTTTTATCATGTAAAGCCCCAGTAAAAATATCTCTTACATATTTGTAACATGTTACAAAACATGTTAAGAAACAGCTGGGCAATTCCATTAAAAAGACCCACTAGTTCCTTGTTTGTGATTGCAGTGAATACACACATTATTTTGTGGAGAATTAAATCTCTACAATTTTAATTCTCCTGGCCCTAGAACATGGTATGTCTTTTTATTCAGGTTGTCTCATTTATCCTTCAGGACATTTCATAGATTTTTCAAGTAAAGCCATTTCTAAACATACAACATCAATCAAAATCCTTAAAGAAAGAGGTATTTGAATATAATGAAATGGAAAGAAAACAGAAAAAAATACTATGGTAAAACATAATAAACCAAAGTTAAAAACAGAAGTACTTGACAAAAACTTTTTAATTCAAGAAAATCTCTAATCTAAAGATATTAATAAACTCTTTACAAATTAGTAAGAAATAAATAGCAAAGTTAAAAAATGAGCAAAGGACATAAATAAGCAATTCACAATCTTCCAAGGGCATAATTCTTTCCTGCTCCTAATATTTACTTCTCTGTGATCAAACTCATGTAGTACAAGTACAAGTGTTTCTGTCCTTGTACAGTTGCAAGCCTCTAGGCTGTTTGGTAGATTTGTTTAAATTTGGTGTTATAAGGCCCACTTAACTCTCAACAATAATTATTGTCCTTCAACTTACCATCCCCTTGTGCAAAAGCTGACATCTTCTCTTCCATCTGCAACTTCACTTGTTTTATATCAATTTGTTCAATTTGTTCAGTGGGAAAAGGGAGGTGCTATTCATAGGGGCTCCTCAAAACCCAAACATTCAAAATAAAGATTAGAACTGAACAATACATAAAAGATACTCACCTTCCCTAATAATTGAAGAGATGCAAACGTAAACAAGATTTCATTTTTCTACCTATTTTGACTTACAAAGAAGCAATGAAATGATACAATGGACAGATGGCAAAGGAATGAAGTGGGCACTCTTGCTCATGAGCAAGGTCACAAAGTAGAGAAGAGGGCAAGACAAAATCAGAGCCAAAGTC
This sequence comes from Rhinolophus sinicus, assembly GCF_057876585.1. Classification (NCBI taxonomy): domain Eukaryota; kingdom Metazoa; phylum Chordata; class Mammalia; order Chiroptera; family Rhinolophidae; genus Rhinolophus; species Rhinolophus sinicus. Next base: position 71,641,454 of record NC_142518.1, on the reverse strand, counting down.
TATCAGATTCCCAAACAGAAAGATGTGTTCTCTTTCCTCCAGTACTCGCTGCCTTCTGGATTTGGAATCCTATCTCTTTGGTAGAACGAAAGATGATATCATTCACTTTCAGCTTGTGAGGGAATTGGTGAATGTACCCCAGAGTGAGTACTGCGTAATCTCACATCCCTGCTGGTGAACACATTGGTGAACTACAACAATCTTCAGTAACTACCATACTCATCTATGAGCTCTCTGTCTTTTACATATAACCACATTCCCACACAAATTTAAAAAATACATATTTTTCAATTTGAAAACATTTATCTGTAAAGATATATGTGCTCCGATGTTCACTGCAGCTTTATTTATGGTGGCCAAGACATGGAAAGAACCAAAGTGTCCTTCAATAGATGATTGGATAAAGAAGATGTGGTATATATACACAATGTGGAATACTATTCTGCCATAAGAAAATATGAAATAGTGCCATTTGTGACAACATGGATGGATCTTGAGATTATTATGCTAAGCGAAATAAGTCACACAGAAAAAGTGGAGAACCATATGATTTCAGTAATATGTGGGATATAAAACTGAAAGCAACAAAGGAACAAGACAAACAAATAAAGAAACAAAAACTAATATACACAGACAATAGTTTAGTGGTTAACAGAGGGTAAGGAGGGTGGGGGTGGTAGATGAGGGTAGACGGGATCAAATATATGGTGATGGAAAGAGATCTGACTCTGGGTGGTGAACACACAATGTGATATATGGATGATGTAATACAGAATTGTACACTTGAAACCTATGTAACTTTACTAACCATTGTCACCCTAATAAACTTTTTATTAAAAAATTATATATATATATATATATATATATATATATATATATATATATATATATGTAGTTTTTCCTATGCTATGCTTTTCCACTGACCATATCAGCATGATTGCATTCACTTTGCTATAGAGTAGATATAACATGTCTCTTTGGGTTGTGGCGTTTGACTACCTTCCCTTTCAGATATGCTATTTCTGGATAGGGGCTAAAACACATTTGTTATGCAGAGAAATGCCCATTTTACTTCATTTCATTTATAACTGGCAACTCCTTGTCCTTGTGTTTTTGTTGTTTGCAGTTGCTAATTCAATATGGGAAAATTATATTTCTATTCTCTTCTTTTGAGCTTTTGTGTTCACAAAATACTCAAGAAATTAAAAATTAAAATTTATATTTTTATTGCTTTAAACTTAGAAGTGTTTCCCAGGAAGTGCTAAAACCTACACAATGCCAATGGATCATTCTCAGGGCTAGTTCTCTTAAGATAATATTATGCTAAGTTTAAAAACAAAAAAATTATAAAATATAAGTGAAGTTGTTGAGGCCCTTAGAACCCCATCCATTATCAGAGTGAAAGAGTAAACACAGCTCCTATGTCCTGCCACCCTCTGACTATTCAGGTTAGAGAAATAGATCTGCAGTATGACACAGCTCTTCCTGTAATTAACAAACGAAGAGAAAGAATACTGTCTGCATTGGGGACTCTAAAGAAAGAAGCCATCCTTCTTCCAGCGACACATGACATAAGGGTAAGCCTGTGTCAAGATCATTCTGGTAACCAATTTGAATAAAAGACATCAAGGGTTCTTAGATGAGGAAATAGGGATTTTTGTTGGCAGAACCCATAGTCTAGCCTTTAAGAGTTTGTCATGGAGGCATTATGACAGAAATACATTTTTACAGTGTTCAGATAGGCAGGCAGACAGACAGTTCGGGGTTGGAGGCCTTTATTAGCTCAGTGGAGAGAAAACTTTCAAATCTTTGACAACTATGCTAAGTTGTCATCTCCTCATACTAGATAGCATAGTTAACAAAGATGCATGAGTCACATGCATCTCTGACATTAACTTAGGTTGTCTAAATATTAAACCATATTTAATGGTACAATAAAAAAAAGAGTTTAGTACCTGTCTAAGTATGTAGTACTGGGTAAGAGGCAGACGAGACAGAAAAGATGGGAAAAGTCCTAATTTAACCACAGCGGTATGAATTTGCACATGCTAAACTAGTATACCCAGATATATACAAGAAATCAATCAATAGATACAAAAGATGGTGGAAAAATACTTAGGTCACTGGTCTGGTGTTAGATGCATGGTTTTCCAGAAAAGCAGTTTTTGCAAGCCCATGACTATCGCATTAGGGCTAGTAAATGGTTTTCACCAGCTATATAGCCTCTTCTTGTCCTTCAGAAACTTCACAAAATAACTTGAATAAAGTGTTTCCAATGGATAACACTGGATTAGATTAAAACATGACAAAAAAGAAAAGGGACCAGATACGAAGTTTACTTTGCTAAGCAGAAAGAACGTGGACAATGAGAATGGAGACAAGATACAAATCACAATAAATAGTGGGTATCAGATAGAGAAGGTCAGAGACATGGAATATTTTGGGGAGGGGAACAACACCAGAAAATAATTATTATGATAACACAACCAAATATCCTCTCTTTACCATTTCTGTTGTACTATAAGAAAGGAATGTGTATGAGAGGGGCTTTGGCGATGTCAGGGACATTATTTCTGTTCCTGGATAATTTAGGCCTTCTGGACCCCACCGGGTTATCATGAGGGAATGCTGGGCTTTAATGTTCTTAAGCTGCTATTGCTTTCCAAAACAACCAAAGATCTCATGGACACAGATAGTGGGGTTCAGCGTAAATACCCTCATTAAGAGCATGAGTTTAAGCGTCAGAGATTGTGATTGTTGTTGGGAAAGAATTAAATAGGTTAAACCATTACCAAATATTATTCAAGAGGGTATACAGATGTCTATTCAAGGAAGGTCATAAGACCTTAAGCAGGTCTTAAGAAATCTTCGTAACTATGCTATCTAGTATGTGGTGATAACAATCTAGCCTAGTTGTAAAGGATTGGAGTCAGGCCACTCACTGGAACCTCAGTTAAATAGCCTCTTGAACGATTTCTTCATAGTGGTTTAACACATGAAATTGTTTTCCCCAAGCTAGAAGTTATGACTTTTAATTACAAAACATTATGGTGGCAGAATAAGAAGCAAAATAATCTATACCTCAATTTCTCATCTTAACATTATTTTAATATAAAATGTGGCTTTTAATTTAAAATGACATGGCTGCAGAGCAGGAAGCAAAATGAATTATACCCCAAGTTCTCAATATGTTTTTAACGTGAAATATTTCGTGAAATGGGAAGAGTCTTACCCAATGTCACGTGGATCGAAGCAGGTCTGGCCCTGTGGTCCAGTTGTTTTGATTCTCACTCTAGTTGCTTGTCCAGCAGAGGCTTCTCACAGCTCTACACTTCTGTGGTCACACTGCTTTTCTGGGGCTCAGCTGGCTTCACATGCAGATTCCTCAGTTAGTGTGCATCTCTGATATTAACCTAGCCTGTCCAGAAGAAGACAGGGAATCAAACCAATTAAATGGAAATGCCATCAAGAAACTTCCCTGACAAAACTTTAGCAGGCATGTCATTCTGAAACACAGGAAGGAGATGTAATCTCATCTGTGATGTGGATGCCATGTTTATTTTCCTTTTTGTTATTATTTGAAATGCTCTCTGTGACAGTTGTTATTTGGTTCATGCTAAAATCATCCCTCTCATGAAAAATATGATGTGGGACTGGAAAGAGGGGAATAACAATTGCCTTGTGTCTTCTATAGGCTAAATCTGTGCAGCTACTTTAAAAAAAAAGTTTTCTGTTTGAATTCTCACATCAGTCCTTCTGTGGGTTGCTTTTTCTGTTATACATGTACGATTTGTCAACAGAAATGCAATCATACTCTAATACTGTCTTGTAGTCTGCTAATACAAAATACGTTTTATTGCTTTGTTTGCTCACTTCATAAAAATGGTTGACTGGAGAAAATTTAGGACACCTGGCAAGTGCCATCTTGTGACTAGAACTAGAACTGCAGACACCCAGGTCCTTAGTGGGGAAGGCTACTACAGCCATCCAGATAGTATAGCCTTCTCAAAGGCTTCCAGATTTTTTTCACTCTCAATTTAAGAGGAGTGTGTGTGTGTGTGTGTGTGTGTGTGTGTGTGTGTGTGTGTATGTGTGTGTCAGATAAAAATGGGATCATAATTCCTCATTTTAATGTTTGTTATTACAATATCTCTAGTGCATATTGTATATCTTTCTTCATTTTTTGATTTTTCAAAGAAGAAAGCAATTCCCCCCAATAATGATCAAAATATACTGGTTTGCTCAATATATTTCTAGATTTTTCTGATAGATATTCATCAATGTGTATAATTTTTGAAACCAGACTTTTACACCTCCCAAGAATATATTTTAATCTTTCCATATCAATAAATATTTTCTACATCATCTTTTTTTTGAATTACTTTTACAAGATTTTTCTATGTTTCTAAAATTTTGTCTCATTTTCTCATCATGAAAATTATTCAAGCTTACATTTTTCAAAATAAGATTTCAAAAATGGAGAAATGTGATCTACAGAAGGGTGAAATGTTCTCTTTCCAACTACATTTATATCTTCAATTAATAAAGTAATATGTTTATTTCCAGATTTTTTTCTTGCATATAGTGCACTAATATGATACAGGTCATTCTTTAATTTGCTTATTTTTAGAATATACCTTACAAATCTTTTATTATCATTGAATTTAGCTCATTGCATTAGCTTATTCTTTTTATGGCTTCATAGTATTCAAATTTATGCATATACTACCCTATGTGACTATTCCATAATATGTTTTAAACATGTTTTGCATTCTTCCTTATAAGTACGTAAAAATGCAAATAAATGTCTTCTGCTTGAACCAAAGTCTGGACTATAGTCTAAATATTTCAATTGCAAAAAAAGTGCGAGCAACAGATAACCAGCCTTCTCGGATCCACAGAAAAATTCACCTTCGTCTATAGACAATGTGATGTGTGTGGGAATCTATTTAAATGTCTAACAAAAGGGATTGTTCTATTTCAGCATCATTTTGTTTCCCCAAAAATCTAAAGGTATGTAAAATCTAAAGAAGAAAATACACACCATTAATACTCCAAACCTTAAGTTGTTCATTGCTTACATTTGAGTCTAATCCCCTTGATTTTTCCCTCAACATATATACATATATAAATATATATTAGAATGTATTATTTGAAATTACATTTGTTCACCCACATATTTGAACACCTTTCCATGTCTATATGTTTACACACTTTGGGGTAAGTAGTTTTTTCTCTATGTTTTAAAATTCTCATTTCAGTCATTTTTATGCAAACATAGGTACTACATGCTAAGTGAAATATGGAAGAAAGAAGTGGAAAATTTCCTCTCTTTTTTCCTTAGACATCCTTTATTACTAGATATATTATTTGTTGTGTTTTATTATATTAATATATATTTACTATTCTTTAGATTATGATTTTCAGATATTTTTCATATTACAGTACAAATAAGAATATATCCTTCTTTTGATAGATATGTAGAGATGTAGACAATACTTAAATCTGTACAGTTATACATTACTTCAGATAACCACTATACAATCCGCTAAAACAGTAAGATTTGTTAGAAACACAATCAACACAACCAAAGTACAATAAAAAGCTAACACCTCCCAACTAACAACTTCATTTTTCATTTGGGATTATCACAGTCCTGTTTTTCAAAATAAGGATGATTAATTTCTCAAGTTTTGTTTCATCATTTATCTCTGTCACCACTGCTTTTTGATGGAAACATAAAATGCCCTATTCAAAAGTTAGCTTTTGCAATCTCATGAAGTATTTTTTCCACAGGTATAATCTGATCACAACCTCCCCCACTTCTAAAACATGGATTTTTAAAATATCTGGAGGAATACACAATCCAGGTATTAATTTCCTCACAGAAACAATGACTCTCACAAAACGACACTCCTTTCCCACTACTCCAAAGGTGCAGTCACTTCTTTTCTCACCTTTACTCCAAAGTCTCCAGAAATCTCTGAAAATAACTAGATTTCAACAGCCATTACTTCCAAGCCTCTGCTCTTCAGCGGAAGCCTCGGAAGTCTGTATGAAATGCAGTCCCTCCCCCAAGACTGGCCAGGCACTGCTCACTTCCAAGCTTCCAGAGGATGCTCCGCCCCCTCCCTGTGATGGAGAAAGCAGGCGGTCCTTCCCTCATTTAGAAGGAGGAGAATCACCAAGTTAAACTAAAATACAGTTAAATGGGAAAAAAATGTTTATTTTAAAGAACTTTAAAGTGTAATGGCAACATATGTCTGTTCCATTTCCATTTAAACCCTTAGGGTGGGTGACTTCCTGAGGAAAAAAAAAGTAAAGTAGTAGCAAACCCCTTTTCATATAATAAAAATGCTGTTAAAATATTCTTTACATATTTTTTCAGGCCTTCTGTCATCCTTTATCTCTAGTAAATTAAAGATCTGCTAGTCAAGCTCCACTAGAAAAGCATGTTAAGGGTCTTGATTGAGACTATAGTGAATTAATACATATTTTAGGTAGAACTAATTCTTTATAATTTTGAATGTGAATCTGGGACATAATATGTCTCTTCTTTCAGTCAGGCCTTGTAATACTTCCTTTCTTAGGTCATTTGTAAAGAAAAATCGTCAAACAAAATCTGAGTATACTGAAATTGAAAAAAAAATATATGTATCAGTAATAAAATCACAATAAACCAAGTTAAAAAAAAATCAATCACAAACTTAGAAATACTTTCCAATGCATATGATTGTATAAACAAAAATATCCCTAAACTAGTTCTTATATATCAATAAGAAAGAAATGAACAACAAGGTAAAGAACTGGGGGAAGGACACAAGCAGACAATTCACAATGTTCTTTCCTACTCCTGATATTGACTTCCCTGTGAAGAGAGTCAAGTAGTGCAACTTGAAGGCTCTCTCTGCTTCTTCTAGACTAGACAAACCTTTAGGCTGATGGATAGTTTGCTTAAATCTGGGGTTCTATTAGTTCCATTTTACTCTCATAATGATCAATATCCTGCTATTCACATTCCCCTCTTAATAAAGCTGACATTTTGATTTCATCTGCTATCCTATTTTATTGCAATTTGTTCATTATTTTCAAGATATGAAAATTGTAAACTTTTATGTACCCACTAATTCACTTCAGAATGTTTAATAAAGCAAACATGGATAGAAGTACATTACTGGGCAAGCAAGAACATTTTGTTTCACTCTAACAGAATTGGGAGAAAATGCTGGTCAGCTTGTCCTGAGGCTCTTTTAACATACAAAGCATTTCGATCTCTCCTAGATTAAAGTCTATTTATTTTGATCTTGTAGTGTCTGATATGATTTATAAGAGAACATTCTGTTAAGATCTCTGTAATAATTAAAAAAACACACAAACCTTCTCAACACTGCAACTCTATAAAAACAGTTTCTGTTCATGAGAAACTCTGCAAAATTGTGGAATTAGTTCTACTGTTTGTCAAGGACATAACACTAGGAAGCATTGTTCACTGAAACATAACAACATTGAGAACAGAGAACTGATAAACTTTGCTCTTTAAAATCATAAAACCTTGAGAAACTGCTATTTAAAACAAAAAGGTTCTACTCTGAGTGTTGCTCTTTTATTGCTGTTGATATTATGTAAATTTTTTTAGTATTAAAAATATTTTAAAAGAAACCAGTGGAATATAGAAAATGAACATAGCAAAATATAAAATATGAATATACCAAATGCTGGTGAGGATGAGAAGCAACTAAAGGGTTCATACATTGCTGAAGTGTAAATTGGAACTAATACTTTGGTAAATGTTCGGCATTATCCTCTGAAATTGAACATTATAAAGGTTAGTGTAGAACATGTAGGACTTTTAGTAGCAGTGTCATATCTAAATTGGCAGTAGAGAAATTAACTCCTTAGAGAATTATGTATACTTTAGAGCACATTTAAACTATTCAGCGGGGCGTAGGAAGTAAATATTTAAAATTCAATTTTTTCATCTCGATCTATTTTATAAGCTTCTATTTATAAATTTTTAAATACTCATTATAAATTACTTGTACTGCAGTACATTATGTACTTTAAAAATATGAACGTTGGGGGATGTCCATAATTTTTTACACTAATGATAATAAAAAATATGTGAGATCTCTGCTTTACGGGATTCAGAGCCCACATAGCCTTTCCACTTGTCTTCTAGATTTACATAGTTTAGGGTTATAATCTCAAAAAGACTAATCAGAATTTCCTAGATTGTCTATATACTGATTTCACTGCTCAGAAAAGCTGCATCCCTCCCATTAGATGTTTAAGATAATAGTGAGAAACTGAATTGTACTAAGCTAAATTTTTACCAAAGAATCGGTTCTTGCCAACTTCAGACAATGCTACAAAATATGTGGCCCTACAGTTATTCCATTTGGACTATATTTTAATATAAGTTTTCTCCGTAACATTATAGAGTCAAATTTTAATGCCAAATGATTGTGTTGTTTTTTTGGTTTAAATATCAACCTAAATTTAATTTCTAAGTTGTCTAATTGACTTTGATAACTTGAAAATAATGAATGAATATCTTTTGGTACCAGGAAAATTCCTAAGAAAATCAGAATCCATAAACAAAGAGCATCAAACATATCAAGTTGCAATGCAATGATTATTTTAAAAAAAACACATTGTATTAATTTTACTCTCAAACTTTATTGAACAAAATAAAATCATCTGAGTTGCTTATTAAAAATGCAGATTCCTGGGACCCACAATTAGATATTTGGTGTAGCACATCATTGTTGGAATACAAGAATCTTTATTTATATAGTTCACCCTTGAAAAACATGGGGTTTATGATTTTTATTTAGACTTACATATAAAAATATTTACTTTTTATAAAATTCAAATTAAACAGCAAAATCAGTGTGGTATATGAATCACCTTATAATATGTTAGACGTTTAATTATGTTTTAAACCTTATGTTTAAACCTTTCTATAATATGTATTTATACATGTGTATCTGGGTCCATATGTTTAAATATATACATATAATGGCACACTAGTTTAAATAAGAACAACCTAAGAATAACAGAAAGGAGAGGGTTAAATAACTAAAACAAAAAATGATCTTTGAATATATAGTCTAACCTCACAATGAGATCATATGTACTTACTGTTTATTTTTCATATATGCTATCCAGATTCCAAAAAATGTAATATACCTCACCTGTATGTATATTTTCATTTTAAAATAGTTAACCTTTATTCTTCTATACTGCCCCTTATTATTCCTGATCTCAGGAAAAGCTTAAATTTTTACTCATTGTTGTGCTTCTTTCTGCTGTGTTAATTTTAAATGTTGTATTGTCACTCTGGTTCATGAGGAATCCAAGAATAAAACTGTTCCTTCTACTTAGGTACCTATGCTCTAATTTTAATCGGACAGCCACTTTCCCCTAATAGTCCCTTTTGTTATGTTCTTCCCCCAAATCTAACCCTAAATTTAGTGTAATAAAACTGTCAAAGTGTCTCTTACACCCAAATCACCTTTGGCAGTTTCCAGATAGCTAAAAGTAATAATAAAGGCTTATTCCCTCACCTTATAGAAGGAGGGATGAAAAATAAACTTAATTTAAGTGTATTTGATTTGCTCTTTATTTTCTAATTGTATTCACAATGTTAGAAGAAATATATTTTTCCCCTCCAGATACACATTATTAAAAAAAACTGTCAAATCAAAAAAAATAAAATCAACTCCTAACTCCTAGGTTAATTTTGTATAGCTAAAATGTTACTGATATAAATATGTTTCAGTAACTATCTTTTCAGTATACACAGAAGCATGCTTTTATTCATGTGCATGGGCTGACACAATAACTTTTTACAAATAAACATTTAAGATTTCATTCTTAGGTTATTATTACTTGGTTATTAGTGATGATTGTGCCCCACACTTTATAGGAGAGCCCTAGAGATCTGTCAATCACAATCCATAAAATGTTCTTACACTCATTTTGACAAATATTGCCTAACACCCTAAGAAAAGGTCATGGTTAGGTTCATATGTTTATGTTTTTTACCTAATAAGGGAATCCATGCACTTTTCCTGATATATTCAATCACTCTAATAAAATTACCCCAAGCCTGTCAGTCTTGCCTCTCCCTCCCACACACATGGGAACTTATGGAGCCCTGTCACAAGCTACAGGGTAATGATTGGGTATAATGGAAGAGAGGTTTAAGAAAGTTAGCCTAAAACTACAGTTAAATGGATTGTATACAGGATGGGGATTCAAAATTTCTGGGCCTATTATCAGTCCAGAAGCAGAGGACTTCAAGGTGTACACTACTGATCCAAGATGAATGAATAAGAATTAGTTGCATTTGACTAAGGGAGGACTGAGTGAAACTAATGAGAAAAATCTAATTGTGATTATTTGCATTGGGATGTTTTAGTATTGTGCTTGGTAGCTTCTATTCAGAAAGTTACTCCATGAAGTTTTTCTTTCTTCTTTTTCTTCTCTTCCTCTTCCTCCTCCTTTTCTATTATAATGCTCAAAATCACAGGGTAACAGAAATATCTCACTCCTTAAGTAGTATGAAAGTCAAGTGATCCCTCCAAAAAATCCATGGAAAGAATATCATGGTGTAACTGAAGGCATCAGATTTTGGGATACAACAGATTAAGTTCTTCAGAATGTTATGGTATAACATCAGAATTGTACCCCATCAGAAGTTGTACCCCATCAGAATTCAGAAATGCATGTTCATATTATGACACTTTAATGTAAAAACAGACTGTAGATTTGAATTTTCAGGGGAATAAAAAATACCTTAAAGATGATGACTCAAGATATATAGGAGGCTGTTCAAAAGGCCCACTGCTTAGCCTTTATATATTTTCAGGGAGGCGTATAGCAAGGTGGTTACATGTTTGATATTTTCAATATGATCAGCAGTGTGACAAATATGAACTGATTTTTCAGTCCTGCCTTTTATTAGTTGTGCAATCTTAAGTAAGTTCCTCAACTTTTGTGTGCCTCAATTTCTTCATCTGTAACATATACGTAATCTTCATATCTATCTCTACAGTTGACAAAAGTAATTGAATCAATACTGTAACTCACCACAAATCAAATCAAGTTTGTAACTAAAACCACAATAGAAATGTCACATTTGAAGGCAAAATCACCAAATCAGAATTGGCAAGCCCTACCATGAAACAACAAGGATTATACTTGATAGTAATGCCTAAGACACTTCCAAGGAATTTATCTGGTGCTTGATCTGCCCAGAAACTCCCTGCCTCACAGGTAGTAAAGAATCTTTTCTGGCAGGTTAGGAACCTTGGAAATTGTGGGGGACCTATGAAAATGTGGGATTGCTGCACAGTAATAGGTATAGCAAACAGATGGAGATGAATTTCTTGGTTCTTGTTCTCTAGTTTGAATAAGCCAAGTTCATAAAAATGGTACAGGGCATTTCTGAGCTAATAGGGACCATTTAAAACAGAGTTTTGGATTCCTTTCATAATCTTCCAACAAATGTGTCAGGCCTTGGTAGTTTCTCACCATGAAAGTGAGAAACTATACAATAAGGAGGTATGTGTGTGTGCTGAGTAACACTCCTAAAGCATTCATATAAATATAGGAGGGTATGTAGAAAAAGACCATGCTCTGTCAGTCCAGGTTCATAGACAAAATTAATTTGTTGCTATTAGATTGATTTACTGTAGAATTTTATTTGGAAAATTTTCCTCGACGGTGGAAAGTGAATGAAAGTAATAACATAAATATAAGTACAAACCTTGCTGATAAACGTGATTGTAATAACAGTGTATAAAGTAAGCCTATGTCTAATTTTTGCTATATTCAAAACTTGTAAAGGAAAAACAAACAAAACAATTATTCAAACAGTAAGTTAATATGAGAATGAGTATTGCTTTTTGGAAGAGTAAACCAAAAGGAGTGAAGGTCAAAGAAAAAAAGAATTGTGCACAAACTAAGAAATGAGCAAATTATATATTCTGTATCTTCCTTTCTGCAGCTTGAAAAAAAATCACTGGCACTAACTTATTATTTTGTGCTCTGCTTCCAATCTCTGTTAACTTTGTTTCATACTTTCCTGATAAATGTCCCTATTAATGCATTATTGCTGGAGTATGAAAACTCAATCTCTGTCTCAGGCAGATATATTGTGAACATTTTCTACTTAAATGTGCTGGGGTTTTTTTTGTTTGTTTGTTTGGTTTATCTTCTGACTGATAATCAGCATGTACAAGCTTCCTTTTGTAACAACTGGCAAGGACATTATGTATTTTAGACTCTGTGGAAAGAAACTTTATTACAAAAACCTACTTGTTTTTGTAAGCATTCCTAGTCCCCAAATTTGTAACCATTTCATTTCAATACCTTTTCTGACCTGGAAAACTCTCTTTTAAATGCTTTTGTTATTTTGCTGGTTCCCTTACTACTGAGTTAAAATTTGACACGTTAGAGATAAATTTATCTAAAGCAAATTTTTACAGATGACATACAAAGCCTGTAACAATCCCTAAGTCAGAGGCCTTGACCAATATCCAACACTGGCTAAAAACAAGCAGGATGACCAAAAGAATGCATACTGGCTGAATGTCACCCCACCTTCAGCACAACAGCAGGAGAAAAGAACTTACTGGAGTTGAGTGCTCAGATACAGAGAAAGGCAAACTAGTCAGTGAGTCACTGCCACAGCCAAAGAGGGCTTAGATATTTCTGTTCAAATGTGTGGGAACACGGTGGTGAGAGAAAATGTAGTTTCATTGTAGAGAAATGAACTCCCACAGAGAACCCTCCGCCAAATAACCCACAGGGATGCAAGTTTGAGTTTGCACATTTGGGGATTTTGTATTCCTGAGTCCATACACACTGTCAATGGCTAATGATACTATGAGTTGGACTACATAGGGTAATATTATAGTAAGTTTTTTTAAAAATGTGAATAAGGTTTCTGAAGACCTAACAACTATATCATCACAGTGCACAGGTTATTAAAAAAAAATCAGCTCTTGCCACACTCTGAGATGACAGGTTAGAGTTGCAGTGTGACGCAGCTCTTCTTGGGATTAACAAGCAAAGAACATGACCCTTTGTGATCTTTCTTGATGACTCTAAAGCAAGGAGTATTACTTTTGACTCTTATAGGGGACCTATAAAAGAAGAACCAGGCTGGACCAGAATTATTCCTGCATGTACTTTGAATTGAGGTAATTATCATTGTCTAGTGAATATATATATATATTCACTAGACCCAGTGTTTAGTCTTTATAAATTGTGAGGGAGATATATGCCAGAATGCCCACATATTTGATATTCTCAATGTGACAGGCAATTTGGTAGATATGAATTTATTTCCAAACTCTGCCACTTACTAGTCATGTGACTTCAAGTTCCTTAACTTTTATGTACCTTACTTTCCTGAGTACATAAGTATAAAAAGTGAGTAATCTTAATACTTATCTCTAGAGTTGATAGAAGTAATTAAAGCAATACTGTAGTTCACGCGAAAATATTTGAGAATTTTCAGGAGACTTCTGAAAAAGAAGTTTAAGTAGGAAAGATTAATACTATCATTTATGAAGCAATATAAACAAAATTACAATGATTCAAAGTGTTTAGTACTAACCTAATTAGCAGTATAGCAAGGGGCTAATGAAGGCATAGCAAGAATAGGAAAAAGGGAAAACAAAGCCCAAAATGAACTACAGAGTATCTGAAAATACACATGGTTCATTAATATATGTGAATGTAGAGAAGAAATCTAACATGGATTCCCTATGCTCTGGAACAATCTTTAGAGCATTGTTCTGTGTTTAATTCTTCATTCTCTACTAAAGCAGTGCTTTTAATTAGACTCTTTTAACTTAAAATTACTAATTGCTCTCACCTTTTGTACCCTTGTATTTTCCTCCGAAAACTCCAAGGAGGTTTAAAAACATCTTTTGAACTAGATTAAGGCCAGAACAGGGAAGAAGAATCCACAAAGGAATGTCATGTCAAAGACGGGATCTGTCAATGAGAATATAGTAGAGATATGAGAATGAAGAGAAAAAAAATGGGGATCATACAGAGCAGGCCTCATTCATGGAATATACTTGAAAGAAAAAAAGACTATAAGAGTATTATCATAACATCCCATCTTTCATGGTTACAGGTCTGACTCTGGTGAGACAGCTCCAGTGTTAGCTCCATCCTGGGAAACACAGTCTTCATTGGAAACCAAAGGTGGACTCCACTGAGGCGGAGGGGAAGGTGGCTTATATAGAGAAGAGTGCCTGCCCCCAGTCTTTGAGTGGTCCGTTTTTATGCAAATGAAGACTCCAAATCCACACAGTTTGATTGGCCCAAACAGCCCTGATTTCTCAGCATGGAGACGCTCTGTCTGATTGGCAAAGATGCAAATGAGGATATAGCTGTGCAGCTCTGATTGGCCAAGGCCGACTTTCAGCCCAGGCCTTGATTTAGGAACCTATGAGCTTTTTTATAAGGATCTGCTCAGACAGCAGGAACACAATGCAGGAGGCAGGGAGCTCAGTGAGCTTTTCCCTGAAGCTCAGAGGGCATAAGAGGCCCCTGTTTAGCAATGACTCCTAGATTCTGTTTATAAATTTGAGCGCAATTAACTACCAGGAGTCCTTCTTAAGAGGTACATTCATTCTTGGTGTTGGTAAGACCAACCTATTCTCATTATCATTAATTTATTTTAAGGTGTAAGTATGTAGCTTGTACTCATGTGTGTGAGAGAGAGCAACACTGATGTTACAATAGCCCACATGCTAAAAATCATCTGCCACTTTTGTCATTAGAACCAAAGCCCATGAGTGCCCTGAAGCTACAGGTATCAGAGCATACAAGTCCTGTGTTACCAAGGCTTCTGCCACAGCTGGAGCCAGAGCCAGGAACACACTGCTGCCTAAGCTGCCACAGCAACTGTGACTTACCACCAAGGCCCAGACCCTTCTGCCTAAACATGAACCAAGGAGGCTACACTTCCCCTGAGGAGCCATGCTCTTGCTAAGGAAATAACCTCCTGACCAGAGCTGCTGTATTTGCAGGAAGTGTGGCAAGGAGAGGAAAAGGAGAGGAGAGGGGAGGGGAGAGGAGGGGAGGGGAGGGGAGGGGAGGGGAGGGGAGGGGAGGGGAGGGGAGGGGAGGGGAGGGGAGGGGAGGGGAGGGGAGAGGGGGAAAGAAAAGGAACAATGGCTTCTCTCTTTTTCCCACCTTATTAACTGTGCCTCCCATTGACATAGCCTAATAAATACCAATCTGGAAAGGGGATCTGGGAAAAATAGTCTATGGATTTCCATCACCTATAATATCGTGTTTCCCTGAAAATAAGACCAAACTGGAAAATAAGCCCTAGAATGATTTTTCAGGATGCCATCCCCTGAACATAAGCCCTAATGAGTCTTTTGGAGCAAAAATTAATATAAGACCTGGTCTTATTTTCAGGGAAACATGGTACGGAAGGACAGGAAAGGGAGCTGAGAGCAGTAGGTACAATAGGATTATGTCTTTATTGCCAGTATTTTTCTGGAAAATAATTGCATATGCTTATAGAAAATATGAAAATACAAAAATACAAGAAGATATATAAGGAAGACAGTATAACACACCAGGGATATTCACTGTTAAATTTGTAGTTTTCTCCTTCATAAATTTTCACACATATATATGTGAATACTGTTTCAAACTAGGATTATTTTGTTCAACAATATAGCTGAACACTTTTATATCAAAAATATTTTTTCATCATTTAAAAAATAATTTAAACAAGATATTTGCTCTTTCAAATGTCATTTCATTTTGTAGCAAACATAATGCATATTTTTAAAGAAAAAATGAATAGTAGATAATCATATAATATAGAAGTTGATATGGTCCTGTATCTCTACCACCCCCACTTCCTGCCTGCCTACCCAGATATTACTGCGTAATTATTGGCACATATTTTCCGGATTTTTTTAACATATTATTCTACTTTAAAACAAGGCCATGGGATACATGACATTCGGCATTTTGCTTTTTTAAAACATAACATCACATGTTTATATATCACTATATATATATATATATATATATATATATATATATATATATCATTCATTCTTTTTAGCAACTGCATATTGTAACATCTAATGCATAGACCACCTTACTTAGTGTTTCATAACCTGCTTTTCTTCAAACAGCTTTATTGAGTTATACAGTTGACAATAAAATTCACATATTTAAAATGTTACAATTAATAAGTTCTGACATATATATGGAAAATATCACCTCAATGAATATAATAAATATATCCATCAAGCCCCCCAATTTCCCACACCCTTTTGTTATGCCCCCTCTCCACTCAGTCCCTACCCCCAGTCAACCAATGAGGTGTTTTGTGTCACTATAAATTTGTTTGTGTTTTTTCTAATTAGGTTATTTGTTTTTTACTATTGAGTTGTATGAGTTCTTTATATATTTTGGATATTAATTCCTTATCAAATATACGATGTTTGCAAATATTCTTTTTCCATTCCATGGGTTGTCTTTTCATTTTGTTGATCATTTTTTTTTGCTGTGCATGGTACTGGTTGCTCTGGTATTACTATGTACACATGAACTTACCATGGTTTACTGCTATCAACATTTCACCACTTTGAGTAAAGTGACAAAAACCTTACTTCCGTTTAGGTCTCCTTACACTAGTCACTTTTTAAATATAATTGTCTTATGTATTTATTCTACATATATCGAGCACCACATTACATGGAGCTATAATTTCTAAATCAATCATCAAATAATATTAAAGAAACATCATATTCACCTCTATTGTTACCCTCTAAGATATTCTTCTTTATTAAAGTTTCAAACCTTCTTCTGTTATCATTTTATTTCTGCTTAGATAAATTTCTTTAGCCATTCTATACGGGTAGGCATCCTGTAAACATATTGTCTTAGTTTCCTTTGTCTTAGAATTTCTATTTTCTCCTTCATTCATAAAAGATATTATCGTGAGATATAAAATTTGTAACTGGCATTTCTTGTATTTCAGTGCTTGGAAAATTGTGTGCAACTCCTTTCTGGCCTCCGTGGTTTCAGATGAGAAATCTACCATCATTATATTTTCTCTGTCTTCTTTCAACATTTTTCTTTTTTTGTTTTCAAATTAGATGTGTCAATTAATGCTTAATTAAATTAGTGTTTTAATGAGATGTGTCTTGGTATGAAGTTATTAGAGTTTATCATATTTGGGATTCTTTCAGCACCGTGAATCTGCAGGTTTATGTCTTTTATCAGACTTGGGGAGTTTTCACCTATTATTTCTTTGAATACCTTTTCAGTCCCACTCTCTTTTCCTTCTGGGTCTCCAATGATATGAATGTTAGATCTTTTCCTACAGTCCCACAGGTCACTAAGACTGTTAATTTATTTTCAATTTATTTTCTCTCTTCTGCTAAAGTTGGGTAAATTCTTTTTTTCAAATATTTTATTATTTATTTATTTTTAATTAGTTTTTTTTTCCAATTTATTTTTAAAATTTATTGGGGTGACAATTGTTAGTAAAATTACATAGATTTCAGGTGTACAATTCTGTAATACATCATCTATAAATCCCATTGTGTGTTCATCACCCAGAGTCAGTTCTCCTTCCATCACCATATATTTGATCCCCCTTACCCTCATCTCCCACCCCCCACCCCCCTTACCCTCTGGTAACCACTATTGTCTGTGTCTATGAGTTTCTGTTTCTCATTTGTTTGTCTTGTTCTTTTCTTGTTTTTGGTTTATATACCACATATCAGTGAAATCGCATGGTTCTCTGCTTTTTCTGTCTGACTCATTTCGCTCAGCATTACACTCTCAAGATCCATCCATGTTGTCACAAATGTTCCTATATCATCTTTTCTTACCACCGAATAGTATTCCATTGTGTATATATACCCCAACTTCTTTATCCATTCATCTATCGAAGAACATTTTGGTTGCTTCCATGTCTTGGTCCAAGTGGCAGTATTTCATCTTTTACTTATGGCCAAGTAATATTCCATCGCATACACATACTGCATCTTCATTATTCGATCATCTATCAAAGGACACATTGATTGTTTCCATGTCTTGGCCACCACGAATAATGCTTATATCTTTATAGATCAATGTTTTCAGATGTTTTGGATAGATACCCAGAAGAGGAATTGCTGGGTCATATGGTAATTCTATTCTTAACTTTTTGAGGAATATCCGTATTGTTTTCCACAGTGACTGTACCAATTTACACTCCCAGCAGCAGTGTATGAGTGTTCCTTTCTCTCCATAACCTCTTTAACACTTTTTATTAGTTGTTTTATTGATAATAGTTATTTTAACAGGAGTGAGGTGGTATCTCATTGTTGTTTTGATTTATTTGCATTTCCCTCATAGCTAGTGAAGTTGAGCATCTTTTCAGATATCTGTTGGATGTTGTATGTCTTCTTTGGGGAAGTGGCTGTTCAGGTACTCTGACAATTTTTTTAATTGGATTGTTTGTTTTTTTCTTATTGAGTTGTATGAGTTCTTTATATATCTTGGATATTAGCCCCTTATGGGAAGTGTTCTTGCAAATATCTTCTCCTATTTGGTTGGTTGCCTCTTTGTCTTGTTGACGGTCTCTTTTGCTGTGCAGAATATTTTCAGTTTGATATAGTCCCATTAACTTATTATTTATTTTCGTTTCTTTGCCTTTGAAGCCAAATTCATAAAATCCTCTCTAAACCCAAGGTCCATAAGTTTAGTACCTATGCTTTCTTCTATGCAATTTATTGTTTCAGGTCTTATATTTAAATCTTTGATTCATTTTTAGTTAAATTTCGTGTATGGTGACAGAGAGTAGTCTAGTTTCATTTTTTTTTGCCCATGGCTTTTCAATTTTCCCAGCACCATTTATTGAAGAGACTGTCTTTCCTCCATTGTATGCTTTTGACTCTTATGTAAAAAATTATATATATATATATATATATATATATATATATATATATATATATATGTATGTATATGTGTGTATATACACACACACACACACACACACATATATATATGTTTATTTCTGGGTCCTCAATTCTATTACATTGGTCTGTATGTCTGCTTTACTGCTAATACCACGTTGTTTTGATTATTGTCACTTTGTACCATAAATTGAAGTCAGGGAGCATAATACCTCTGGCCTTGTTCTTTCTCTTTTTCAAGATTTCTTTGGCTATTTTGGGTCCCTTGTGATTCCATGCAAATCTGATGAATTTTTGTTCTATTTCTTTAAAAAAAATGCCATTGAGATTTTGAAGGGGATTGCATTAAATCTGTATATTGCTTTGGGTAATATGGCCATTTTAACTATGTTGATTCTTCTATCCATGAACACAGATTATCTTTCCATTTATTTGTGTCTTCTTCAATTTCTTTTAATAATGTCTTACAATTTTCAATGTATAGAGCCTCCACATCCTTAGTTGAGTTTATTTCTAGGTATTTTATCCTTTTTGCTGTAATTAGAAAAGGAATTTTTAAAATATTCTTTTTCTGAAATTGCATTGTTAGTAGAAAGAAATGCAATGAATTTTTGTACATTCATTTTGTATCCTGCAGCTTTACTGTATTTGTTTATTGTTTCGAATAGTTTTTTGGTGGATTCTTTAAGGAGATATATATATATATATATATATATATATATATATATATATATATATATATATATATGGAATCATGTCATCTGCAAAAAGTGACAATTTGACTTCTTCATTCCCAATTTGGATGCCTTTTATTTCTTTCTCTTGTCTGACTGCTCTGGCGAGGACTTCCAACACTACATTGAATAACAGTGGTGAGAGGGGGCATCCTTGTCACGTTCCTGATATTGGAGGAAAAGCTTTCAGGTTTTCACCATTAAATAAGATATTAGCTGGGAGTTTCTCATATATGGCCTTTATTATGTTGAGACACTTTCCTTCTATACACATTTTATTAAGTGTTTTAATCATAAATGTATGTTGTATCTTGTCAAATGCTTTTTCTGCATCTGTTAATATGATCTTATAATTTTTATCCTTTATTTTATGTGGTGTATTGCATTGATTGATTTGCATATGTTGAACCATCTTTGTGCCTTGGAATGAATAGACATTAATGATGAATTGTATTAAAAATTGGAATCCTGAAAGGGGATAAAGAAAAGACAACTTTGAGAATTCACAGAAGTACCAGCAGGAAGTAGCTACCACCGTTAGAGATAGGGTGAATGGGGGAAGAGAATGGGGTTATTCAAATATGTTTGGGAACTTCCCTTTCTAGAAGTCAAAAATCAGAAGACATATAGAAAGAGTCACCTTAAGTCTTGTATGAAGGGCAGAGATGCAGAACGGGCCGGTCCCACACCTGCATGTGATAGCTAAAAATATGTTGGGATATCTTGGCTGCAAAGGTCCCCCCAGAGGACCAAGGTATCCCAGCCCCACACCAGGATCTCCAGCTCAGGGTTCCAGTACTGGGAATAGACGCCCCCACATCTTCTGGCTGTGAAAACCAGCAGAGATTTTGTCTGAGTGAGACGTAGGGCAGATGGAGTCCCAGGTGCTCCTCTTAAAGGGACCATGCATGAACTCACTCACTAACTAACTAACTTACTCGCTCTGAGCTCCAGTGCTGGGGTAGCAGTTTGAAAAGAGCCAGGGATTTTCAGGGAAGAACTGAATTGCCCAGCTCCAGGGCAAAGGCTGGGGGGGAAGCTTTCTCCCTGATGGAGGAGCTGGACAGAAGTCGTTGTTTTTGTTGAGCCCTCCTCCTTACTTGTCATGTAGATGCACGTGGTCACCATACTTGATTCTCCATCTACCTGGTTAACACCATTTGTTTACCCTGATTCCCTGAGACCATGCCCCAGCCAACTTTCAAGCACACCCATGCAAGTTCTAGTTCTTTTTCCATATAAATGGCCTGTCCTGGAACATGTTGAGGATTTTCCCAAAATCTCATAAAACTTCAAAAAAAAAAACAAACCTACACTAGCTTCATTTGGCTTTGGCATGTCCCATTCCTCAGGCTGAGGAGCCCTGAGTTTGGCACCAGTGAAAGCCAAACTTGTTTCGTCACTTGGCCTCTTGACATACCTCCAAGCCATGCATGGGTGGCAGCCATATGTGGATTGCTTTGTGGCCCATACCAAGTGGCCCCACGCACAGCACAGATTGTGGCTGAACTTGACCTGTGGTGAGACCCCTCCCAGAAGGTCCTTAGGCTGGCATACCTGGTGGCCAGCTTTGAATCGAGCCAGAGCATTGCTTGGCCACCTCCAAGGACAACACACCCAAACGTCACACTGGGCAGGCACCACAGCCCTGCTAAAGCTAATCCTGCTCCTTGTATCAGCCCCTGAAAAATAGCTCCTTCACTGTAGTTATGACTAGTACTCAAAGCAAATTAACCTGAGGATCAATCCCTCCCACTGACATGCAAACAAACCAAAGCTCAACTACAACAGGAGGAAACACACAACCCACAAAAGGGACACAGCTAGAGCACCCAGCTCAGGTGATCGGGGAGATTGTGCCACTGGGACCCACAGGCCATGTATTACATAAGTCCACTCTACTAAGGCCAGGAGGCATAGAAGCCTTACCTAATACATAGAAACAAACACAAGGAGGTAGCCAAAATAGGGAGACAAGAAAACATGTCCCAAATAAATGAACAGAGCAAAGCTCCAGAAAAAGAACTAAACAAAATGGAGACAAGCAATCTACCAGACACAGAGTTCAAAACACTGTTTATAAGGAAACTCAGTAATCTCAGGGAGACCTTCAACAAAGAGTTAGGAAACATAAAAATGAAAATAGAAAACATAAAAAAAGAACTGGCGAGAGATAAAGAATAAAATAACTGAAATGAAGAGTACATTAGAGGGAATCAACAGTAGGTTTGATGATTTAGAAGAAAAGGTTGCAGAAAACACCCATTTAGAGCAGCAAACAGAAAAAAGAGTACAAAAAAATGGGGATAGTTTAAGGGGCCTCTGTGACAACATCAAGCATACCAACATTTGCATTATAGGGGTACCACAAGGAGAAGAGAGTGAGCAAGGAATTGAAAGCCCATTTGAAGATATATTGATGGAAAACTTCCCTAACCTGCCAAAGGAAGTACACGTAAAAGCCCAGGAAGTGTAAAGAGTCCCAAACAAGATAAACCCAAAAAGGTCCATACCAAGGCACATCATAATTAAAATTATGAAGGGAATGGGTTCTTGCCATCTACAGTGGCATGGATGGACCTGGAGTGCTTGTACTGAGTGGAGTATATCAGATAGAGAAAAACAGATGCAATGTGATTTCACTTATGTGTGGAATCTAAAGTACAAAATAAATGGACAAAGGAAACAGAAACAAACTGATACAGTGAATATTTTGATTGTTGTCAGATAGGAAGGGGATTTGGGGAGGGGTGAAAATGGGAAGGGATTAAAGAGTACAAATTCATTCTTACCCAGTAGGGAGGTAGGGTATAACATATGGAATATAGTCAGTAATTCTGTAATAACTATGTGGTATCAGATGGGTACTAGATTTATTGGGATGATAGATGGGAGGGAGGTTGAAGGGTAGGGTGAAAAAAGTGAAGGGATTATGAAGTACAAATTGGTAGTTACAAAATAGTCATGAAGCTTTAAAGTAAAGCATAGGGGATATAGTCAATAATATGGTAATAACTATGTGTACTGTCAAGTGGGTAGCAATAGTCAGGGGTATCACCTCTTAAATTATATAAATGTCTAACTACTATGCTGTACACCTGAAATTAATATAAAGTAATACTGAATGTCAACTGTAATTGAAAAATCAAAAGGGGAGTGTAAAAAGGTGAAGGAGAATAAGAGTTTCAAATTTCCAGGTATAAAACAAATGAGTCATGGGGATGTAATGTACAGCATGAGGATTATAGTCAATAATATTGTGATAGTATGCATGGTACAGTGTCAGATAGTTTCTGGACTTATCATGATGATCACTTTTTTAGGTATATAAATGTTGAATAACTATTGTATATACCTGCAACTAATGTAATAAATAATATTGTATGTTAGTTGTATTTTAATAAAAATGTTTTTAAAAACACAAAACACTCCCATCACATGCGTCATGTCATCTTATACAACAGAATAAGTGGTTTGCTTGGAACATCAGTTTCCCTTCAGCAGAAACAACCAGCTTCTCCTGCACAAGAGGAGGGATCGATGGCCCTTGTCCCAAATTACATTCTCCCGCTCAAAGTATACAAAAGCTCATAATAATGATAGACAATGAATAGACCTTGTGTTGATGGCAGTATTCTTTCTTTCCTGCCTGTAAATTCTCTGCTAATATTTCTGCTTCCACACTATACGGACATAAACCAGGTGTCATTGAAAGCAGAATGCCAGTATAAAGTTTTAATTGTTGTTAGGTTTCTATGGAAACTGGAAAATACAAATTCACTCTCAGGTAAATCCTTAATCTAGACATCAGACACTTTTACTCCTCTTAATTCAGTTAATGAATTAGTAAATAAAACATTAAAGGTAATACAAATAATCCTTTTTTTAAAAAGCATCAAGAGAAAAAAGCTTTTCAAACAGTGCATTATTATAACAGAAGACACACAAGGACACTAACAGGTTAGCCTTTTCCAAGAAACAGACAGACCTAGATTTATGTCCCTTTTAATGACTGCCATAACATATACGTGGTGTGAAATAGATCTTAAAGTCCACAAAGCTCCAAATCCAATGTCAACACCCAGTTGCTATGTATGACCTTAAGACTGAAAGGCAGAGAGAATGGAGGCTTGTCTGAGATATGTCTGATGACCTTCACTAAAGGCCTCACATCTGAGTCACTTTCCAAGGAGTCTCAATCTCTCAGTTTCAATCTCCAAACAAACAGACACATTAAAGTCTGCAAAGATTCATTCATTAGGGATTCCTGATAACAGATGTTGGTACACAGTATATAATTTCAATGCATCACTATGCTCAATATCTGGAATTTTAGGCATAAATTACTTCATTCCAAGCAACATAAAATTAAAACACAGATAGGTCACAAGATTAACATATGCATGGGTATAAATACATGGGTCACAAGGTTAACAAATCCTTTCTATGGCACCTTTACCATGACTGCCTTGAAACATCCCTCATTGCTCATGCATTCTTCCCAAAGCTAGAGATGAATGAATGGATGAATCAAAAGTGGTGAAGTTAAAACCTGGAGATAGAGAAGACTCAGGTGAGAAAGGAGAACCTAAGTAATATATGTGAATAAATTTTTTATTAGACATAAATCCATATAAAGAGTGAAAATTGCTCAGTTACAGTAGTCACCAGGACTCTAATAAGGAGGAGAGATTTAAAGAGGATGATCTCCACAGGTGCACAGAAAACAAAGCAACATTGAGGCAATGCCAGGTCCAAAAGGTGTAGCTAATCATTGGACAAATGTGTATGATGACAATGGAGGAAAAAGCAAGTGTCCAGAGAAGAGTAACAAATGCTAACAAATTACCCTAAATTATTGTGACCACAGGGAGAAAAACTGAGCTTATCATTTCTGTGAAAGTGCATTCCTCAGGGAATGCTAAAATATGCACATGGCAAATGGATAATAATGCCTGGAACTAAGTAATTTTTTTATTATCCTATGATGAAAAAAGAAACAAAATATAAGTAGTTTTGCAGAGGACCTCACAACCTCATCATCAGAGTGCATAAGTAAGCACACTGTTTACCCAAATTTGGGTTATTCCAATTAGAGAGACAGAACTGTAGCCTTGATTGATTTGGGAAGATTAGTAAGAAAATTAATTTTAATTTTGAATTAATAAGATGATTAATAAGAAAAAGCCTTTTCTGTTTAAATCAGGGTAATCTAAATGAGATGAAGCCATCTCATACCTCTGGGACCCACAAAAGAAGAGCCCTCCAGGACAAGACTGTACATGTAGCAAAACAGGATAGTTTGCACTACATGTGGTGAGAAAAATTACATTTAAAAAGAGCCATCTTCATTAAAACATTTAGTCCATGCATATTGAAAGTAATTCTTGATAGATATGTGGTTGTTGCCATTGAATTATTCATAGTTTTGATCGTTTTCTTTTCATCTAAAGAAGTCCCTCTAACATTCCTTCTAATACCGGTTTAGTGGTGATGAATGAACCCCTTTAGCTCTTTTTTTTAGTCTGGGAAGCTCTTTATCTTTCTTTCAATTCTAATTGATAGCTTTGCTCGATAGAGTAGTCTTGGTTGTAGGTCCCTGTTTTTCATCACTTTGAATATTTTTTGCCAATCCCTTCTGGCCTGCAAAGTTTCTGTTGAGAAATCAGCTGACAATCTTATGAAAGCTCCCATATAAGTAAATAATTGCCTTTCTCTTACTGCTTGTAGAATTTTCTCTTTGTCTTTAACCTTTAGCATGTTAATTATAATGTGTCTTTGCATGGGCCATAGGGTTTCTGAATGGATAAGAAACCAAAACCTTTACATGTACTGCCTACAAGAGACTCACTTCAGATCGAAAGACACACAGATACTGAAAGCAAAGGGATGGAAAAAGGTATGTAATGAAAATGGAAAAAAAAAAAAAAGCTGGGATAGCAATACTTATACCAGACAAAATAGACTTTAAAACAAAGGCTATAACAAGAGACAAAGAGGGACCTAGTAATCTCACTTCTTGGTATTCATCCAAAGAAACACAAAATGCTGCTTTGAGGGAGTGTCTTCATCCATATGTTCATTGCAGTATTGTGTACAATAGCCAAGGTGTAGAGGCAGCCTGGGTGTCTGTTGATAGATGAATGGATAAAGAGTAGGTGGTACATATATACAATGGAATATTGCTCTGCCATGGAAGGGAATGTGTTCTTGCCAGCTGCAATGGCATGGAAGGACCTGGAAGGTATTGTGCTGAGTGGAGTATGTCAGACAGGGAAAAACAGATGCAATGTGATTTCATTTATATATGGAGTCTAAAGAACCAAATAAACAAAGAAAGAAAACAAAACAAGCTCATAGATACAGAAAACATTGTTTTTTTTAAATTTTATTTTGTTGCCAGGCAGAAGGGAGTTTGGGGGTGGGTGGAAAAAAAGGAATGATTAAGAAGTACAAATTAGTTGTTAAAAGTATTCATAGGGATGTAAGGTAAAGCATAAGGAATATAGTCAATAATGTAATAACTATGTGTGGTGTCAGATGAGTACTAAATTTATTGGGGTGATAGATGGGTGGGGGTTGGGGGCAGGGTGAAAAAGGTGAAGGGATTATGATGTATAAATTGGTAGCTACAAAATTGTAATTTGGATGTAAAGCATAGGAAATGCAATAAATAATACGGTAATAACTATGTATACTGCCAGGTGGTTATTAGACTAGTCAGGGTTATCACCTCTTAAAATATTTAAATGTCTAAAGACTATGCTGTACACCCAAAATTAATATAAAATAATCTTGAACGTCAAGTGTTATTGAAAAATTTAAAACGGGGGAAATGGTGAAGGGGAATAAGAGGTACAAATTTCCAGGTATAAAATAAATAAGTCATGGGGATGTAATGTGCAACATAGGGAATATAGTCATTAATATTGTGATAGCGTGGTACAGCGTTAGATGGTTGCTGGACTTATCATGATGATTACTTCTTTAGGTTTATAAATGTTGAATGACTACAGTGTACACCTGACACTAATATGATGTTGTATGTTAGCTACATTTTAATAAAATCTAAATTAATGAATAAATAAATAAATAAGCCATTTTCAGAAATAAAGTACTGTGAGAATAAGTAGCAATGTGATTCCACTTTTTTTTTTACTTTTTATTTTTTTTAATTTTATTTTATTAAATTTATTGGGGTGACAATTGTTAGTAAAATTACATAGATTTCAGGTGTACAATTCTGTATTACATCATCTATAAATCCCATTGTCTGTTCATCACCCAGAGTCAGTTCTCCTAAATGTCCTTCGATAGATGAATGGATAAAGAAGTTGTGGTATATATACACAATGGAATACTATTCGGCGGTAAGAAAAGATGATATAGGAACATTTGTGACAACATGGATTCCACTTTTTTAACCTGTTTGGAATGACCTCTTAGACCATTAGCAAGAGTGTGAGGAAATGATCACTCTCAGGCACGTACCCAAAGTCACATAGGTGGGAAGCTGGGGAGCCCAAATTGGACCCAGGTCTGTCTTCTCCATAGCAGTCAGGTGTTCTCTCTCCACCAATTTTCTCCATGTCCTGTGTGAGGAATCAGCCTTTGTGGTAGCAACCTGGATGATGTTCATTCATAGGAGTAAATTTGTGATTATTACCCCCACATAGGTTTTATTTAATTATATGGCCCTGCTGATCATTTTTGGAAAAATCTGGCTATCTTCAATAATTCCTATCCATATTTTTCACTCTTCTTCATACTCTCATACTTTCATATTCTCAATTTCATACCCACATATTCAGTCTTACACTCTTGCTCCCAATCTTTCATATTCTTACAATCACACAGACTCACTCACATACACTCACATATTTTTAAATTCACTCTAAACCTTAAACAAAACATACATACCTATTTATGAATATTCATTTAACCTTATGTAAAACTTTTATCCTAATCTTAGAATGGTATAAGTCAGTAGTTCAGACTTTCAGACAGACAAAACATCTTCTAAGGATCACAGGATTATATCTTAGATTAAATTATAGAGCTTAGAATATTAAAGTTGTATCCCATAGCAGCCTCACAGACTCCAAAGGTAGAGAAGTTTCTAGGTGTGGCTTTTGTTTAATGGAATATATTACAAACTGATACACAGGAAGCACCCAAAGCTTTTCAAGGAATTTCTAAGCTTTAACTGAAAGGGATAGGGGCATAAAAAAAGGCATTGGGTACCCAAACTTTTTTGACTGTAGAAGACTGAGTGTGGGGACAGACCCCCAGAGAGTAGTTTACAGCTCTCGGCCTCACGTGGAAAGGCGCTGGCTTGGCTGTGGCTGATTGGCTGTCGGCTGTGGCCGGTTAGCCGATTGGCCGCCGGTATAACTGCTGCAGCTACGGAGGAGAGCGGAAGAGGAGAGCCAAGGAGAGCGGAAGAGAGGAGAGGAACAGAGTCGAGAGAGTGGAGGAGAGTCGTAGGTCGGTCGGTTGGCGGAAAGGCAGATGGCAGGTTGAGATTCTGTGGGCCCAGCCTCCAGTGAGACCATAGTGGTATGACTCCCCAACCTATGGCTCCGTGGGTGTTCCTTTTTGGCCTCACCATATCCTGTGTTCTTGTGTGGGGAGCGGGAGCAGAGACCCTGCAGGCCGCCCCACCTGAAAAATGGCGCGGCAAGTAGGCCTCCGCGCACGACAAATGGCGCAGCGAGCAGGGTGTTGTGCCAGCTGAAACTCTCCGTAATATACTGGAGCAGTTTACACGTATAAAAGCTCAGCTTCGTAAGCGGAGTACGGTGCCGGCCAAAACCTACCAAAGCATGGTGGAGCGGTTTGTGCGTGTGAGAGCCCAGCTTCGGGAGGACAATGGGGAGCGACGCCGGGAACAGGAGGCACGGTCTGCCCGGGAGACTCAAGCCTCCAGCTGGCACATCAGCCTCTTGGTCATGGACGGCATTGTCTTCATTTTGGTGACCTGCTGCGGCCTTAAGCTCCGAGAGTTGTGGACATCTTACACCGAGGCCTCCACCCACTCAGACACCTGGCACGGTGAGCAAGATTCCGACCAGGTAGGAATGGCGTCTGACTCTGGGCAGGAGGATGTGTGGCCCCCACACAGTATATGGTGTTCGGTGGCCACTGTTCTCAGGAGTTGGACCCCCAAGGAGGGGTGGGAGGACATGGACGGCTCTCCGGCCAGTGTGGAGAGGGCCCTGCAGGCTCTGGCTGAGCGGTTGCCGGAGGAGGAGAAGGCTACAGCCGGCCGCGTGGGCTGGATGTTCCTCACGGCCTTGAGTCTCAACACGGAAAATGGGCTTAATGAAATGGCCCGGGTGCCGAACCAGGTGTCCCGGTTGGAAGCGCTGGAAGCCCGGGTCCGCCTGTTAGAACAGGGGCCCCAAGGTGGAGACTCTGAGGCAGAGGCGGAGGAAGCAAGTGGAAACAATGTAGCTCCCAACCCCCAAGCCCGGCCAATCTTGAAGTAAAGGGTAAAACGTGAGCAACCTTTGGGCCCTGGGGGCGTTGCTCCCAGCAACCCAGCTGTGACTGAGTGCACAACCTACACCCCATACACTCCCACTGAGTTGCAGGAGCTGGGGAGGCGGTACAGACAGCGCCCTGGAGAGCCAGTCTCGGCTTGGCTATTACGTTTGTGGGATGAGGGAGCAGACAGCATTCTCTGCTCCCCAGGCGAGATGGAAAAGCTAGCCTTCGTGACAGTGCATCCGTCCCTGTGACAAAGGTTACAAAACTGCCATAGGTTGGCCAACAACCAGGGCAACCATTCTCTAATGGCGTGGCTCACTGCTGTGGTATGCACCTTATGGGAACAGGCTGGTGAGCTGCCAGACACTGTGAGTCAATGGCAGTCATATACAGAATTTATGCAAATAATCCGTGAAATGGGTATGAGACATGCTATTTTTAACCTCAACATGCAGGGCCCGGATGACGAGCTTTTTACAGCCAGCATGAGAGATCTGGTTTTGGATACTGCACCTGCGAGTGCTTTGGATCCTTGGTTGCTATTCTTACACCGTATGTAGGGTGACGGATCCATGAAGTTACAACTGCCATGGCCACCCTAGGGGATGTTGAAAGCCGGAGGCGAAGGAAGTTAAGACAGGAGGTCCGCGCAGTTGAGACCTGGAAGCCCAAACCAAAGGTAAAGGGGCGAGGTCGCGGGCCTAAGAGAGTAACACGTGCACAGATGTGGCATGATCTTGTGGCAGCAGGGGTCGATAGGAAGAAAAGAGACTGACAACCCAATGCACTCCTGCTGGAAGTTTGGAAACAGTTGCGTCCAGAACAACAATTCCGGAGAAGCATAAAGGAGGAGCCTGGCATAGCACGACCTGTGTCCCTCCAGGACTTCATGCAGCCGCTTGAGGCCGACTCCTTTCAGCTTGATTAGGGGTGGGGCCAAGGTACCCGGTCAGAGGGGACGAGCAGGGACCGGAGGCCCCACGTGGAACTGTCCATACATTGGTCCCCTTCGAATGAACAGAGGGTTTTGGCTCTAGTTGATACTGGCACCGACTGCAGTCTCGTTTATGGGAACCCAGAACTGTTCCCCGGACCAGCAATCTGCATTGATGGCTACGGGGGAAAAACTGTGACTGTGAAAGCTATTTCCTTACCACTGGGTATAGGAAGGCTTCCTCCTCGTACCTACAAGGTTTATGTCTCCCCCGTTCTGGAGTATATGCTAGGGGTGGACGTGCTACATGGCCTCAGCTTACAGACGTCGGTAGGAGAGTTCCGTCTCCAGATCCGGGTGGTGAAAGCGGTGACACGCGGGCATGCTCACCACCCTCCTCAAGTGTTGCCACAGCCCTGGCGCGTGGTTACAGTGCGACAGTACCGCCTGCCAGGAGGACAGGAGGAGATTGGTCGTACAATATTGGAATTGGAGAAGGCACATATTGTGAGGCCAATGCCTCACAATATGTGCCTTTAACTCCCTTTAACTCCCCAGTATGGCCTGTCAAGAAGCCAGATGGGACTTGGCGAATGACTGTGGGCTATAGGGAGTTAAATAAGGTGCCGCCACCCTTGCACACTGCAGTACCTTCAATTCATGATTTAATGGATTGTCTCACTGTCTGCCTGGGGACATATCACTATGTAGTGGCCTTGGCCCTGGCAGGTCAAAAGCCCCCACTGTCGATGGTTGGGCCTGATAGCCCCATGGGGGGCCGGTTTGACTCATGATTTGCAAGTGACGCCAGGGGTGGTGGCTGAGTGGCCACCGCAAGTGACTGTAGTATACAGAGGTCCCGATACTGGGATGTTTTTGCGCGGAAACTATGTGCTCTCACTATGGCCTATTATGGGGTCCCCTGTTCTGTTACAGGTTGAAACTATGCAAGGAACCCCAAGCACTGCCATAAAGGTCTGGTACCACAAACTGGAAAAGGTGCCAGTGGCAGCGACCCACCTTTCCCAGGACAAAAAGCTATCATGTGTCCTCCCAGATGGAAGGGATTTGCCATTGTTGGTTCCTAAGACTACTGTTGCTTTTCGTCCGTAAGTGTCAGTTGGCTAATATGGCACAGGGACCCTCACGGAAGACGCTTATCATGTAGATTATGAGGTGAGACCCTGTAGGGGTAGAGTGTGGGGACAGAGCCCCCAAAAGTAGTTTACAGGCTCTTGGCCTCACGTGGAAGTGTGCTGGCTCGGGTAGTAGATGGCTGTCAGCTGAGGCTGGTTGGCCATCAGCTGTGGCCAGTTAGCCAATTGGTCGCTAATATAACTGCCGCGGCTACGGAGGAGAGTGGAGGAGAGTCGTCGGTCAGTTGGCAGAAAAATGGACAGCAGGTCGCACGTCCAGTGAACCCAGCCTCCAGTGAGACCATAGTGGTATGACTCCCCAACCTATGGCTCCGTGGGTGTTCCTTTTTGGCCTCACCATATCCTGTGTTCTTATGTGGGGAGTGGGAGCAGAGACCCCACAGGCCGCTCCGCACGACAAATGGCGCAGCGAACAGGGTCTCCCGCACGACAGTTCTGCTCTGTATTTTGCTATTTCTTTCGATCTGCTGACTTTGGGTTTCCTTTGATCTTCTTTTTCTAGTTTTTTAAGCTGTAATGTGACGTTATTTATCTGGGATTTTTCTTGTTTCTTGAGATTGGCCTGTATGATATAAATTGCCCTCTTAAAACTGCTTTCACTGAATCCGCAAAATTTTGGTAGGATGTATTTTCATTGTCACTTGTCGGAATGTATCCTTGGGGCTCTCCTCTTATTTCTTCTTTGACTCAGATGTTCTTTAAAAGTATGCTGGACGTGATCAAAATAGCGGCATGAGGTGAGCCTCTGGAAGTCTCCTCTGGAATTTACAACAAATTAAACAGCTATAACTCCTCAAAGGACTCCCTGCACAGCAGACAGGCAAGATGAAGAGTCTCACTACTGGATTAACCTAAAGGTGAGCAAATTCCACGAACAGGGGAGGAGGGAAGGGAGATGTGTGGAAATGGAGCTGCAAAGGCACAGGACCCAGACCTAGCTCAGTGCTCCAAACTTGCTGCATCCTGGAACTACTGCAACTGCAGGAGAGGGAAGAACTCGGACTGCTAGGGCTCCATTTATGGCCCACAGGGCTAAGGGGACAGCATATAACACGGCTGAACCCAACACTCAAGGCAGAGACCTCGGAGAAAAGACTGAGGGAAGAAGGATAAAAACAGTGGTTTAAACCCTTATTGCTGAGCAGAGAATGGAAGCCTTAGGCACAGAGACTAGCTGCCCTCTCCCTACCCTCCCAGAGCTCGCCCCACCCCCACCTGCCCGGTGCTAGAAGTGGAACTGTAGCAGAGTCAGATCAAAAGAATAGAAGATTTGCAGTTCATATAATTGTAGTGCGCAGACACAGATTCATAGACCAGCTGGTTCCAGCAGGGGAGAGGGAGCTGTGGAGGTGGGAATGGCTGTGGTGGAGGTCCCTGCTATTGCTGAGGGCCACATCTTACAGCTCACCCTGCCCCTGTCCCCACCTATCTGGGCGGGTCCCTGCGGGAGTAAACAGAACTGCTGAAACACCCGGGCTCTGAATCTGGTGCAGGAAGAGTTTTGGAAATTCAAAAGCTCTCCACATACCCACACAGACATGGTGCCCGATGACCCAGGTAAACTGTTAACAGAGGAGAAGCTCACCTTCCAGGGAATCCTCCAATTGTGTGAGAAGCCAGCATAGCACAGAGAAAACAAAACACTACGGTGTGAGAGAGCAAAAGGCTGCAGTCAGAGAGAAAATAAAACATTCTACAAACACGAACTGGAAAACAAAAGAAAGACCTGTTCCTATCAACCTGTTGCAGAACCCACTCCTGTAGATGTCAAGGATGAGAAATAATGAATCATTAATTGCTATGAATAACCAAGGCAACAAGACAGCTCAGAAAGAAAGTGAAAAGTCTCCAGAAAATGAACTTATATATATGAAAATATGTGACTTAAACGACAGAGAATTCAAGATTGCAGTTCTGAAAACACTCAACAAGATGCAAGAAAACACAGAAAGGCATCTTAATGAACTCAGAAACACAATCAAAGAACAACATGAGCGTTTTACGAAAGAGATTAAAAATTTTAAAAAAAAGAACAAAATAGAATTTCTGGAGATTAAGAACTCAGTAGAAGAAATGAAGAATGAAATAGCCAGCTTAGGTAGTAGAGTTGACCAGATGGAGGAAAAAATCAGTGACATCGAAGATAGAAACCTGTAAATGACATGGATGGAAGAAGAAACAGACTTGAGACTTCAAAGAAATGAAAGAACTCTACAAGAACTTTCTGACTGCACTAGAAAGAGCAATATAAGAATAATGGGCATACCAGAAGGAGAAGAAAGAGAGAAGGGAACAGAGAGCATATACAAACAAACAGTCAATGTGAAGTTCCCAAATTTGTGGAAAGATTTGGATTCTCCAGTCCAAGAAGCAAATAGAACACCTAATTACCTCAACCCCAACAGGCGTTCTCCAAGGCAAGTTGTATTGAAGCTGTCAAAAATCAATGTCAAAGAAAGAATCCTCAAGGCAGCCAGGGAAAAGAAGACGGTAACCTACAAAGGAAAGCCCATTAGATTATCATCAGATTTCTCAGCAGAAACTCTACAAGCCAGGAAGGAGTGGAACCAAATATTCAAACTACTGAAAGAGAGAAATTATGAGCCAAGAGTCATATACCCAGCAAAGACATCCTTTAAATATGAGGGATGAAAAAGACTTTTCCAGACACACAGAAGCTGAGGGAATTTTCTAATACACGACCTGCACTACAAGAATTACTAAAGAAGCTATTTGAGCACTATCAACAGGGACAATTTTGTGGGGAGCCATGGTTTCTTGCAACCCTGAACCTTGCAGACTGGCTCGGTTTCTGCCCCCATAACATTGCCTCTGCCTTATCTGAGAGGCGCCTAACGGCTGCTGAGGAATGTGGTGGAAACGGCCAGTTCCCGGACACAGAAGACTAAGGGCTTTCTGGACAATTGGTAGGTTCTGTCTCCTTGAGATATTTACTTTTGTGAGTTTCAGTGACCTTGTATCTTCTATGTCAAAGTAAGGTTGAGGCTGGAAAGATTTACTTTCACTGAGATAATGCATATCTTCTTCGTTTAACTGCACGTACTCAAACTGTATATATTGGTTAGAGATAATAAACTCAGGGCTTCAGCATGACTGAAGACCGGCCGCATTAGCATTTGTGTGTGTCTTTTATTTCATTCCCACTCCCCCATTCAGGTACTGATCGACTCATGGCGGCTGGCCCGTCACACAATTTGTGGCAACCAAAACTCAAAAAGGGGGAGAGTAAAGGCTTGAACCAGAATATGGGAATGGAGAAAGTAAGCATGCTGAAGAAAAGGGAATACTCTAAATATCAAACTTTCTTTTATATAAACTTAACGGTAAGCACTCAAAAAAAAAAAAACCAAAAAAAAAAACAGAACTGAAATATATACTGTAATAAAAGAAGAAACAGAGGGAAACATCATGGAATACCACCACAGAGAAATAATAGACAACAACAAAATGCAAAGAAACAAAGGAGACACAATCTTACCAGAAAACTAAAGATAGAATGATAGGAAATCTCACATATCAATAATCACTCTAAATGCAAATGGACTGAATTCACCAATAAAAAGGCACAAAGTAGAAGATTGGATCAAAAAAATCTAAACCCAACCCTATGTTGTCTCCAAGAGACACATCTCAGCTACTAGGACAAGCATAGACTCACAGTGAAGTGGTCGAAATTGACACTGGAAGCAAATGGTATCCAGAAAAAATCAGGTGTAGTCATACTGATATCAGATGAAACAGACTTCAGGGTGAAAAAGGTGACAAGAGACAAAGATGGACATTTCATAATAGTAAAGGGGAATATCCAACAAGAAGACATGACAGTCATGAACATTAATGCCCCCAATCAGGGAGCACCGAAATATCCCAAGCAACTAGTAACAGAGAACTAAAGGGAGAAATTGACCAAAACACAATTATACTAGGGGACCTAAATACATCATTGACAGCTATGGATAGATCATCCAAACAGAAAATAAATAATGAAATAGCAGCCCTGAATGACACATTAGATGAAATGGACATAATTGACATATATAGAGCACTTCATCATTAAACATCAGACTATAAATTGTTTTCTAGTGTACACGGAACATGCTCAAGGATAGACCATATATTGGGACATAAAACTAACCACAGCAAATTTAAGAAGATTGAAATCATACCAAGCATATTCTCTGATCACAAGGCTTTGACATTGGACATCAACTGCGAAAAGAAAGCAGGAAAAAACACAAATACGTGGAGATTAAACAACACACTTTTAAAGTACGACCGGGTCAAAGAAGAAATTAGAGGAGAGATCAAAAGATACCTAGAAACAAATGACAATGAAAATACATCCTACCAAAATTTTGGGGATACAGTGAAAGCAGTTTTTAGAGGGAAATTTACATCATTACAG
This sequence comes from Rhinolophus sinicus, assembly GCF_057876585.1. Taxonomy (NCBI): domain Eukaryota; kingdom Metazoa; phylum Chordata; class Mammalia; order Chiroptera; family Rhinolophidae; genus Rhinolophus; species Rhinolophus sinicus. Next base: position 71,605,737 of record NC_142518.1, on the reverse strand, counting down.
GCCATTCTCAAGAAACAAACAACAACAGCAACAAAAAACTAATAACGAACCTCACATTACACATTAAAGAACTAGAAATAGGAGAACAAATGAAACCAAAGGTCAGCAGAAGAAAGGAAATAATAAAAATCAGAGCAGAACTAAATTAAATAGATAACAAAAAGACAATAGAAAAAATTAATCTGACAAAGAGCTGGTTCGTTCAAAAGATTAACAAAATTGACAAGCCCTTAGCTAGGCTCACTAAGACAAAAAGAGAGAAGACACTAATAAACAAAATCAGAAATGAAAATGGGGAAGTTATCATGGATGCCACAGAGATAGAAAGGATCATCCAAGAATACTATGAAGGACTATATGCCACCAAATTCAATAACCTAGAAGAAATGGACAAGTTCTTAGAAACATATAGCCTTCCAAGGCTGAACCATGAAGAACTGGAAAATCTAAACCGACCGATCACCTTTAAAGAAATTGAATCAGTCATCCAAAACTTTCCCAAAAGCAAAAGTCCGGGACCAGATGGCTTCCCAAGTGAATTCTTCCAAACCTTCAAAGAGGATCTAATACCGATCCTGTTCAAACTCTTCCAAAAAACTGAAGAAGAGACAATGCTCCCTAGCTCATTTTATGAGGCCAACATTATCCTGATACCAAAACCTGGTAAGGACAGCACAAAAAAAGAAAACTACAGACCAATATCTCTGATGAATACAGATGCAAAAATCCTAAACAAAATTCTAGCAAATCGAATGCAACAATGCATTAAAAAGATTATTCATCACGACCAAGTGGGATTCATCCCTGGGGCACAAGGATGGTTCAATATCCGCAACGCCATCAATGTGATACATCACATAAACAAAATAAAGGACAAAAATCATATGATTATGTCAATTGATGCAGAAAAAGCATTTGACAAGATACAGCATCCATTTTTTATTAAAACCTTAATAAAATAGGTATAGAAGGAAAATACCTTAACATAATAAAGGCCATATATGCAATACCTCAGCTAATCTCATAATTAACCGTGAAAAACTGAAGCCTGTTGCTCTATGTTCAGGAACATGACAGGGCTTTCCCCTATCACCTCTGCTTTTCAACATAGTGTTGGAAGTCCTCGCCAGAGCAATCAGGTGAGAGAAAGAAATAAAAGGCATCCAAATTGGGAATGAAGAAGTTAAATTGTCACTCTTTGCAGGTGACATGATGCTATGTGTAGAAAACCCTAAAGACTCCACCAAAAAGCTATTGGGAACAATCAATGAATACAGTAATGTGGCCGGCTACAAAATCATCGTACAAAAGTCCATTGCTTTCCTATATACTAACAATGAAATCTCAGTAAAATAAATAAAAAGACACAATTCCTTTTGCAATTGCAGCAAAAAGAATAAAATACCTAGGAATAAACTTAACCAAGATATGAAAGACCTATATGCTGAAAACTATAAGACATTTTTAAAAGAAATTGAAGAAGACACAAAGAAATGGAAAAACATTCCATGCTCATGGATTGGAAGAATCAACATAGTTAAAATGGCCATATTACCCAAAGCAACATACAGATTTAGTGCAATCACCATCAAAATTCCAATGGGAGTTCTTTTTAAAGAAATAGAATAAAAAATCATCAGATTTTTTTGGAACCACAAAAGACCCGGAATAGCCAAAGCAATGTTAAGAAAAAGAACAGTGCCGGAGGTATCACACTCCCTGACTTTAGCTTGTACTACAGGCCAACAATTATCTAAACAGCATGGTATTGGCAGAAAAACAGACACGTACACCAATGGAATAGAATTGACAACTCAGAAGTAAAACCACAAAAATATGGACAGACAATTTTTTACAAAGAAGCAAAAAATATACGATGGAGAAAAGACAGCCTCTTCAATAAATGGTGCTGGGAGAATTGGAAAGCCACTTGCAAAAGAATGAAACTGGACTGCTATCTGTCACCATGTACCAAAATTAATTCAAAATGGATCAAAGACTTAAGCATAAGACCTGACACAATAAACTGCATGGAAGAAAACATAGATACTAATCTTATGGACCTTGGGTTTAAAGAGCATTTTATGAATTTGACTCCAAAGGCAAAGGAAATAAAAGCAAAAATAAATGAATGGGACTATATCAAACTTGAAACCTTCTGCACAACTAAAGAAACCATCGACAAAATAAAGAGGTAACCAACTGAATGGGAGAAGATTTCTGCAAACAGTGCCTCCAATAAGGGGCTAATATCCAACTTATACAAGGAACTAATGCAACCCAACAAGAAAAAAAACGCACAAAAAAAAACAACCCAATTGAAAAATGGGTAGTGGACCTGAAGAGACATTTCTCCAAAGAGGGCATACAAATGGCAAATAGACATATGAAAAAATGCTCAACATCACTAATCATCAGAGAAATGGAAATAAAAACCACAAAATGATATCACCTCACCCCATTCAGAATGGCTATCATCAACAAGACAAATAGTAACAAGTGCTGGAGAGGCTGTGGAGAAAAAGGAACCCTCATACACTGTTGGTGGGAATGCAGGCTGGTGTAGTCGTTATGGAAGGCAGTGTGGAGGTTCCTCAAAAAATTACGAATAGAATTACCATATGACCCAGCAATCCCTCTCCTGGGTATCTACCCAAAAAATCTGAAAACATTTATACATAAAGACACATGTGCTCCAATGTTCATTGCAGCTTTGTTTATGTTGTCCAAGACATGGAACAACCAAAATGTCCTTCGATAGATGAATGGATAAAGAAGTGTGGTATATATACACAATGGAATACTATTTGGCAGTAAAAAAAGATGATATAGGAACATTTGTGACAACATGGATGGATCTTGAGAGTATGATGCTAAGCGAAATAAGTCAGACAGAAAAAGTAGAGAATCATATGATTTCACTGATATGTGGTATATAAACCAAAAAGAACAAAAGAACAAGACAAATAAATGAGAAACAAAAACTCATAGACACAGACAATAGTTTAGTTGTTACCAGAGGGTACGGGGGTTGGGGAGTGGGAGATGAGGGTAAGGGGGATCAAATATATGGTGATGGAAGGAGAACTGACTCTGGGTGGTGAACACAATGGGATTTATAGCTTAATATTTTTATGGTAATTTTTTGCCCTTCTTTTGATTATATCTCACACCTTGTGCTGCTAATTATTTTTGGCCCTTTTGAGAAAAGGGATCATCTGAGTCTGATCAGATTCAGCATGTTTTCATTAGAAAAGTATTCAATTTTTCAATTTCATTGAAAAAGTATTCCATTTACTTAAAGACAAATTCTGTGGTGAGGCTCATTTGTTCCCCAACCCCTGAATATTCACTTTTCACATCTTTCAAATGCTCTTGTACAAGTTTATTATTTTCTCAGATCATGTTATCAAGAATCTTTACATCTTTAAAAGCCATCAACCAAAAATGAGGTATGCCATTGGTTTGCACTTTTCCTCCTGGCTTTCTTTCCATTTTCTCCCAAGCTACTTCTTGAACATTTACTTCCTACTGACATTCACCTTCTGTGGGCTCATGAATTACATTGATGATCTCAGATTTGTTATGAAACAGAGGTTTGTAGGAGGCAGCATACCTTTTCTCAAGATCATAAAGGTCATTATATAATTGGGCTTCTACTTGTGCATATTCTGCCTGAGTATTTTGAAACTGTTGATGCATTGCTTAACCACTAATAACAAACACCGAGAACTGACTGCCTTTCAGCTAGATGGCCCAACAGGGCCTTCAAGGGCCTGAGGACTTAGATGCCATTTGCCAGCCTCGGTCCCCTTGGTTTCACAGGTCGGGACCTCGTAGTATACATCTGCATCATCTGCATCAGTTAGAGACTTGTCTTCCTGGACCTTAGCCTCCCTTGGTTCCTCTGCCTTCTGGCATATATCCCTCTCTGCAGGTTCCTTGGGCAGTGTTGGGGGGTTCCCTCTACCTGGCACTCACCCTCCCGAGGTGCGGTTTCCTCTCCTGGATTATTGGGCTCCTGTGAACCATGCCTGAGCACCACATCCCCTGCCTTGGGCCAAACTAAGACACAGTCATTATAATAGGTACGGTGCATAAGAGAATGGATCAGATCCCAGAACAGGGATTGAAACCCTGCCATGGGGAACTCACAGGTTTCTATGATGACTTCAGTGCTTTTGTCCCTTACTTATGGTGGTCTTCCTCTTCTGTGATACTCTTGCTCTTCCTCACCATGGTAGTCGTCTTCCTCCTTCTCCTTCCTGTTGCCTTCCTCTGGTCTCTCTTCCATGTCCTCCTTTTGTTCAGCTAGCTGGATATCGCTGTCTTCAATTATGGGATGGGTGTTCAGCTGCCAACTCTCTGCCTCCTGAAGGGCTTTTGTTACCACCTGCGAAGTTACAAATATGACAATTTCTGCAAACCCATCTAACCCTTCTGCAGTAACCACAGTGATCATGATTAATCTGAGCCCAGAGTCCATGGCATCATCAGCTCTGTTCTGGTTATCTTCCATTGGGTCTTGCTCCTCTGTGGCAGACATGGATGGAGCGATGTGCCAGTCAGTGCCCCAACTGGAGCAATGATTGGACTGCAGTTACCGCAGCAGTGAAGATGGCTCCTGCCAAGCTGATTGGCACTGATGAGGCGGGGCTTGCTGGGAGGCAGTGGGGGTAGCAGAGGTGATGGCCGCAGAGGTAACAACAGTCTGAGACAGTGCCTATGGAGGCCCCGCAACAGGAACGGTGAGGGGTGGCCAAAGGAGATGGCCACCTTAGATATTAGATAAGGCTGGATGGCCGGTGATGGAAGGCGGAGCTAAGAGGTGACAACAAAGGGCTGCCTCTGTCATCATGATCTCTAAGCTCATTTGCTGAGAAGTGAGGATTGACATGCCCAGGATCCAATGAGTGATTGAAGCCCTTTGTTTCTTGACTGATCAGAATCTCCCTTATCTTTGAGACCTTAGAGTCCTGGGTTACCCTTTAAACCCACACAAGTCCTGTCCATTTTATTTTACCATTGTCAGCAAAACTGTAGTGTTTCCATATGATTGTGTCCTGTAGCACAGGAACTATGACCTCTCCCCCATTTCCACTTAAGGACATCTGATATCAGTATAGTCTGATTCATAAAAAAAATTGTATAGCTGAGATCTCAGCAGTGGTAAAACCAAGAAAAGGGATAGAAAAGATTTTGGATGTATTAACATTATTAAAGCTGCTTGATAAAGAACATATAAAGTTGAAATGGATTAAGTCAGAACAAAGGGTTGAAGAAGTGTTAAAAACAGGACTTGGAAGGTATTTAATAAATGTTGCCCATTTCACATCAAGCTGCTAAAGAATGAATACAGACTTGGGGACACTTATTCAAAGGCAACCATGGAAGACATTATAAGGGCAGGCTTCCTAGGAATATCTGAGTAAACTAAGACTTTCTGTTGCATCTAGATTCTCAAGCCAAGAAAATAAGTGTAAAAAATTCTTAAAATGATGGATAAATCAAACATTTTTCATATTTACTCTGAAAAGCAAAATGTTCTGTAACTCTGAAAAATATTTTAGGAAAAGAAACAGCAAATGAATTAAGAAATATCACATTTCAGAGAAATGTCACTTATAAATCCTTTTTTTCTCTTCAACCCAATTTCAATATATTCAATATTGTCTCAGGTCCCACCTCAACAAGGGAGCATGGCCTCATCAAAAAGCATTGATTTAAATTTTTAAGGGAATGCATTAAGATAATTAACCAGACGCAGAGAAAATCAATGACTTAGAGCACCTAATTGGTTTGCCAAAGGTGACACAAATTAGTGGCAGAGTCAAGCCTCCAACCAAGATTTCCTGATATCTAATCTGCGTTTAAGACAGGGTTGCTTCTTTTCTATTCAGCTTGTGTGGCAACATGACAATAGAAGTTTCATTTATCTAAAGCAAAGAAAGTCAATGGCCCCAAATCAGGGACTCTGAAAGGACCAGACCATGCTGTCTCCACCACACCCCCTCCACAATTACTCAAAAACATTCCAGGAACTGAGAAAGAGATGTCACAGCCCTGGGAAATAAGAGGCTCAAATTCTGGCTGGGAGAAAAGGATGAATGTAAAGTGGATCTATAACTAAAGTATCTTTACATGTAATATATTGACTATAAACTGTGTAGCTGAAAGATTCCAGAGGGGTCACAATGGGTGAGCTTTTCTCAAGAAAGAAAGAGAAAGGACTTAAGTGGATATCAAAAGATACTCAGCAGACCAGTGACTGAGATGAGAGTTTTCACTTTGACCCTGCAAAATGCTCTTGTCCTCTCAGAGGGTCCTTGACATTTGTTTTCCTCTGGAAAAGGGGAATTATAATAGAGATTTGACTTTAAATAGAGATTTGACTTTACCCCGCTGTGAGAACTGGTAATAAACAATCTTTGTTCAGCTGTTTCTTTGGCTTTTGGTACTGATCCTCAATTCACAGGACACTTAGTCAAAAAGGAAGGATGAATATGAACTGGGGAAATAGAAACATATAAACAAGATGGAAACTGCAACTTTCCATTTTCTCATTGGTACCCATGTCAGACATTGTCTATTTTCAGATATACAAAAAAGTGTGTGATCCAGAACAGGGCTCTTAACTACATCATTTTTCTAAGAGAGAAACATGCCTACTGTTTTATTTCTGCTTTCCAAATCTTAGGCAAAAGTTTATGGTGGCCAACCTCAATTGGAAACATGCAAAGAATTCTTGGAATTGTAGTTTTCCCTAGCCAAGTTGACATGGTGCAAAGCTTTCAAAGTCTAGCCCTTGTCAACTTGGCACCCATACCCAGTTCCAACTAACAAAAGAGCAAAGCCATGCTTCCACCTATCATGATACAACTATCCAATGGTAACCAACTGAATACATGCTAACCCTCTTCATAAAAGAAGATACAAAGTCCTTTTTATCCATCTTGGGTGATGTTCATTTTTCCTAAGTCTGCTTTGACATCCTGTAACACACCGAAATCAAAGTTAGCTGTAATTAACATATCTTACGCAAATAGGAAGAAATAGGGCAAAAGGACAGTAAAAGAAAAATGGTTCATATAAGCACAGATATAGATATCAAAATAAGGAAGGGATACTATTACAGTCCTGGGTTTTTCAATTGGTCTGGTGGGCATAACTGGTATTTTTAACTATGTTCTTTGTTTACCCATTCCATAATCCCATTGTCCTCAGCAAGCTCCTTAGCTGGTTAAGGTTCTTTGCCTGGTGGAGTGACACAGTCCTTCATTCCTGGAAGGTCTGGGCCATCAGCAATCCTGTTTGTATGGATTGCTGTAGTTTTCCATTGATTTCAGTCACACTACATGTGAGTACTAAGAGGCATCCCTGGGAAACTCCTGCATTACAAACCCCCATTTTGTGTAGCAGTGAAATTTCTTCTTGATAGTCAGGACCTACCACCCCAATTAGTACTCTAATCTCCTTATTTCCTATTGATTCAGTGCATGAGTAATCCACAGTGACCAGGTGGTGATCTCAACTATAAGTTCAATGGTACCATTGTTAACCCCATGGTAGAAGCATTCACACATTTGAAAATTAAGACATTGGAACCAGGAGAGCCTAGTTCATAGGGACAGGAAGTGGATTAGTAGGGGAATAATGAGAGTATCCACATACATTTTCACTTCTTGATTCCCGAACCTGTGAATCCAGGCTATGGGAGAAACAGCCCCATATCTTGGATGCTGATTTAGAGCATATTCCACATCAGGGAGGTCTGCCCTACCAGACATTGACATGTATTATAGCTGGCTCTCTAACTGAATCACCAAAAGGCCATCCACTCTATTAGGCCAGCTGCTTCAAGGTGATGGGTTACATGACCAGACCAGTGAATTTCATGCATATCAACCCATTGCCGCATTTAGTATGGTGTGAAATGAGTTTTTTTTGTGTGTGTTTTTTTTTTTGTTGGAAGAGATGGTATATGTAATACTATGATGGTAGATAAGGCAGTCTGTAAGTCCACAAATTGTAGTTTTGCAACAAGCATTGCAGGCAAGGAAGGCAAAGCCACATTTGGAGTCAGTCTGTATACCTGTGAGAACAAAATAATGCCCCTTCTATGGTGGAAGTGGTCCAATGTAATCAAGCTAAAACCAGGTACCTTGTCAGTCCCCCTGAGGAATAGGGCCATATTTGAGTCCATCTGTTGCTAACTGATGTAGCTGTAGCCATATTAATCTTGGTGATTAGAGGTCCATGTTTCTTAGCCCATGCATAAACTTTGTCCCAGTTGGCATGGCCACTTTCTCCATGAACTAATCAGGCTAGGACAAGAATATCTGGGAAGAGCAGATGATTGCCATCTACACAACATATCGTTTTATCTGCATGATTGTTAAACTTCTGCTCTGCTGTTCTTGATCTTTGGTGAGCTTTCATGTGGGACACAAATATCTTCATGCTCCACGACCATTTGCAAATATTTATACACATATTTCTTCCTCAGATCTCCTTATCACCTGTTTTCCAATCATGTTCTTTCCATGTCCTCAGTCATCCAGGCAAACCATTAACCAATGTTTATAAAGTAGGGTATATGTAAATCTCTGTTTATATTTCTTTCCAGGTAAAATGAGAAATCTTGTGCACCGCTTGAGGTCCTGACCACTGAGAGGTTTTCCTTCATCACTGTACTTTTAAGAGCAACTTCTTGTTTGATCCTGAATTCTAGAACAAACTAAATGTTTGGTCATGAGCCACCAAACACTCATGTGGCCTGAATTGCCCATGATGAACTGTATGTTGCTTAAACCATTCAACCATAAAGTTGGGGGTAAACAGCAGCATTTCATCAACAAATGACAGTGGTATAGCTGGGAAGTGGAAATTTTGTCTTGAGCAAGTCCTGAAGAAACAAGAAAGTTGCACAAGTGTGGTATAACAGGAAATACATATTTGGTCTTTGTTCCCAGTTCTTGGCACAGAACTCCTAAAACTCTTGGAATTTCCTGAGGGACAAGAGTGATACAAGGTTTTTTGTTTGTTTGTTTCTGTATTCATAACAAGTTCATTTCAACTGTATTTGAGTTTATGTTAATGAGGTGACTCTTGGCTAGACTTTAGATCATATAAGACCGGGTCTCATATTAATTTTTGCTCCAAAAGATGGCATTAGAGCTGATGGTCCAGCTAGGTCTTATCTTGGGGGAAACATGGTAGCTTCAGGATTACAGCTGGTCTCTAGAAACCAAACCATGATTAGAGGGTTGGAAATTTCAGTACCACACACTAATATCTAGGGAGGGGAGAGACATTGTAGATTGACTTCAGTTACCAGTGGTCAGTGATTTGATCGATCAAGCCTACATAATTAAATCTCCATTAAAAACGCCTAAACAATAGGATGTGGGAAGCTAGCATGCCTACAGAGGGCATATACTTGGCATATGCATCTTTCAACTTCAGTATTCCTGAGTTGTATCCTTTATAATAAACCAGTAAATGTTTAATAGAGTTATTGGTATTTCATCTATTCTGGGTCTTTCGAAAAGAGTAAGAGGATATAGAAGGAACCTGTAGGGTCTACTACAGAGGATGAATTGTAAATACTATAAAAGAAAGGTATACAATAGAAGAAAGGGTGCAGACAGATTGATCAAACGTATGGCACAAATGACAAGTGCCCCTTTGTGGAATTGCTGTGTTGATACCTCAGACTACTAACCTGAGATATGTAGTCCAAACTGGGATTAATTTGTCCCATCTCGTTAGCTTCTTAAGCCCATCCTTTAATTGTCCTTTTAATTGTCCAATCACTTTGGTGGCTTGGGGGTGATATGAAGTGTGAGAATTGTATTATGTACCCCATGATTGGGTCCACTGTTATTGATTTAGAATCACAAATTGGTAGCCATTATTAGATGCAATGTGTTAAGGAAACCTGAAGAGGAAATGAATGTGGTTTTGTAGGTCCTCAATAATGTGGCCCAAATCAGTGGAATACATAGGAATAGCTAGGTCAAATGCCAAAGTGTCAACAGCTGTCAGGATCAAGTGAAACCCTCTAGATAGGACCACAGGCTCAATGTGACTAATCTATTAAGAATGTCCTGACTCATTGGCTTAGGAAATTGTTTCTGGACAGCATTTTTATCCTTGGCCAGGGATTGGCAGGTGGAATAGCTTTACCATGTTGTTTTAGCATTTTCTGATGGCAGTGGTACTCAATGTGCATAGACCAAGTCTAAGATTATACTAAACTATATTGAATTCCTAGGGGCCATCCTCTTGTGGATTCAGGAGGTGATCTATCACATATTTATTTGCTCTAGGTCCAGGATACTTTGGTCTCAGTATTTACCTGACAAGCACAGTCTGCTCATTGATTATGGTTTCCCTCATCAATGTTAGGGAGCTTTCGGGTATCAACATAAGTAACAAAAAACTTATTAGGAGCAGAAGTGATTCTGATTTAAATGTCTCTGTCCCACAAAGGGGCTTGTTTTATATGTCAATCTGGATCAAACATCCAGGCCATTAGCTATAACCCCTGAGTCACACAGGTTTATGGTTTTCCACATGTCTCACTAAAATTGCCCTAACTGCAGCAATTCCCAGCAGAGATTGAGGACAAAGGCTAGCACGGATGTACATAGAAAATGCATCAATATAAATTACACATTCATTAGTGGAAGCCATAAAAATAGAGATTTGTAGGAGCTCCAAGGGACCCACCCATAGTCCAGCTTGGGCAAGGGTCTTCATGGTGGTGGTTTTAGACTCCAAACTACTTTCCCCTCATCTTGGTGCCAGGGGTTGTGGGGATCACAGTTACCTATCAAATGATATGTACAAAGGGAAGGAGTTTCATTTTTTTCACTTCTCTATTGAATTTTAACCTTGGCATAGGAACTCCAGCCCCCCTGGAGATAGGGGGATATTGGTTTAACCCCTAGTCTTATTTGTTTTTGAAAACTGAGAGGTCAGGTTCTGGTTCAAGAGGGCAGCATTTCTTTCCTCTGAAAGAAAACTAAAGGCTGGCTGAGCAATGACTGTACATCGGGTAAATGAGAAGGAGACCACATTGAAGAGGGTAGGAGAGTCTGAGACCCAATCTCACCATAAACTCCACCACCTGCACGACAACCTACAATTGGGAGGGAACTCAAAACCCGGAACTTCAACCTCAGTAGTGAGGCGTTTACACCCCACATCAGGCATCCCAACTTTTAAGAACTACACCTGAGAAACAAGCCCAAAAATATCTAGCTTTGAAAATTAATGGGGCTCATGCCCATGAGACCCAGAAGACTGTAGCAATCTGAGAAACAGCTCTTAAAAAAGCTTGTACACTCAGTCTTACCCACCCCAGGGCCTACCTCAGAGACAGCTGATCGTGCTCAGACTTTAAGTGAAAGAGGCTCATTTGTGTATGTTAAAATGTTGGCCTGAGGGACAGGCATGTAATTTAACACACCATGAGCCTGCTAAAAGACATTTTGGGTGCCATCTTCATGTTCTCCTGCCTTGTTCTAGCCAGCAAGCACCATCCTTTGTTGTTGTTGTTTTTTTCCGGTGGGTACCGTCTTCACGCTCTCCCTCTGCCACAACCCAGGGCACAGTATCTCACAGAAGGAAACTTTTACACACCTCTGGTGCCCTGATTTTTGCAGATATCACCCAGGGGATACTCCTTGATCCCCTGGCTCTGGAGGCCAAGGGAGCTTGCATTCCTGGGTCCCACAGGACTGTAACAATCAGAATGACAGTTCTTGACATCGTACTATCCCCAGGACATTGTACAGACAGCAGACTGAAACACACCCCAGTCTTTCTGAGAAAGAAGCCTATTTGCTTGTCCAGGAACTTTGGCCTGAGGGGCAGGCTTCTGGCTTGACATACATTTGGCAGTATAAGAAGTGATTTCAGGGAACAAAGGCCAGCGGATGCCATCTTTATGCTCTCCCTCTTCTTTGCTACAGCCAGTATCTTTCAGAAAAGAGTTTATACACTTGTCTGGAGCCCCAATTATTGCAACTGCCACCTAGGGGACACCTCCAGATCACCTGGGCCTGGGGGCCAGCAGGGCTTACTTGTGGGCCCACAGAAATGTATATATTTGCTGCTGCTTTTTTATAGCAATAACAAATGCTGGCGAGGATGTGGAGAAAATGGAACCCTTATGCAGTGTTGTTGGGAGTGTAAGTAGTACAGCTACTATGGAAAACATTGTGGTGGATCCTCAAAAAAATAAAAATAGAAATACCATATCATCTAGCAATTCCACTTCTGGGTATTTATCCAAACAAAATGAAAACACTAACTCAGAAAGAGACATAGCCCCGTGTTCATTGCAGCATTATTTTAAATAGTCAAGATAATGGAAACAACTTAAGTATAAAGACATGTGATATATATGTATACATATAATATGTACATACAGTATAATATTATTCAGCCATGAAAAAGAATAAAATCATGAAATCATGTCATTTGCAACAACATGGATGGATTTCGAGGTCATTATGCTAAATGATAATAAGTCAGGTAGAGAAAAACAAATACTGGTCAATCTCACTTACATGTGGAATACAAAAACAAGTCAAAAAAAAAAAAAAAAGGCTCATAGGTACAGAGAGCAGATGAGTAGTTGCCAGAGGTTGAATGAGTATGTGGAGGTTGGGAGAAACAGGGAAAAGGGGATCTAAAGGTACAGATTTCCAGTTGTAAAACAAATAAATGTAATGTACAGAATGGAAATGATAGTTAATAATACTGTATTGCATATTTGAAAGTTGCTAAGAAAATAAATATTAAATTTTCTTATCAACAGAAAAAAAATTAAGGTGACAGATGTTAATTAGACTTATTGTGATTGTTTTCAGAATATATACAAATATTGAATCATTATACTGTACACCTGAAAGCAATATAATGTTATAGGTCAATTATGCATCAATTGAAAATTTTTTTAAAAAAGAAAATAAAGAATGCCAAGAGGTCTAGACAAAATCTGCTGAACCTTTTGATCTATAATCATGACCACAGGGGTGGGGTAGAAGGAACAGCACACGTGTTAGTTGCAGGGGCTACCAATCTGTAGATTCCAGCAGGACCCCTGCCTGGATTTGGCCACAAGTTTTCTGGAGAGGGAGAGGGAGGAGTCAAGAGTGGGAGAAGCAACTGACTGGGGTGGACAGCTGTTTCCTGGCTGGGACTCCCAGAGTCATGAAGGTGGGCCTGTTCAAGCTAAGCCTATGCTTCCCTGGAGGGGGTGGAAACCAGAGGCTGCAGCTGCTGTTGATGCTGCTGTTTGCATTTTGTTATCCTGGCAACAGCTGCTGTAAGGGCACTCTGAAGGAGGGGTTTTGTAGTAGTATACCCCACGCCATGCCACTCTCCTTTTGTTAACTTCAGCCAGATTACTTCTAGGGAGGATCTAATTAAGATTCTTATTTTTTTATTTTTTTATTTATTTTTATTTTTTATTATTAGTTTCAGGTGTACAAAACAATATAATAGTTAGACATTTATACCCCTCATAAAGTGATAACCCCTCCCCCAATCTACTGCATACAGCCATTATGTTTCCACTGTCTCTATTCCTTATGCTGTACTCCACTTCCTGTGAATATGTATATATATATATATATATATATATATATATATATATATATATATACACACACACATATGTATGTATTAAATTATAGTTGACATTCATTATTATGCTGCAGGGGTACAGCGCAGTGATCAGGCATCTACACCGTCGCTGAAGTGGTCTCCCTAATAAGATAATGTCCATTGGATACCCTACAAAATCTTTATGACATCATCAATTATATTCTCCAAACTGTCTTTCGCATCCCCGTGACAATCTTCTGGTTACCAGTTTGTGCTTTATAATCCCCTTACCTTCTACCTCATCCCCACCCCCCTCTCATCTAGCAACCCTCAGTTTTTTCTCTATATCTCTGAGACTGTTTCTGATTAATTTGTTCATTTATTCCACTCTTTAGATTCTACATGTAAGTGAGATAATATGGTACTCATCTTTCTCCATCTGACATATTTCACTTAGCATAATGTTTTCTAGGTCCATCCATATCATTACAAATGGTAAGGTTTCTTTCTTCATTATGTCCGAGTAATACTCCATTGTATAAATGTACCACAATTTCTTAATCTAGTCATCTACCAATGGGCATTTTGGTTGTTTCCATGTCTTGGCTTTTGTGAATAGTGCTGTTATAAACATAGGAGTGCATACATTTTTTTGAATTAGCGTTTTGGATTTCACTGGACAGATACCAAAGAGTGGAATTGCTGGGTCATAAGGTAGTTCCATTTCCAGTTTTTTGGGATACCTCCATACTGATTTCCATAGTGGTTGCACCAATCTGCAATTCCACCAGCAGTGCACAAAGGATCCCTTTTCTCCACATCCTCACCAGCACTTGTTTTTTGTTGATTTATTGATGATAGCCATTTTGACTTGGTTGAGGTGTTATCTCATTGTGGTTTCTGTTTGCATTTCTCTAATGATTGGTGAGGTTGAGCATTTTTTCATATGTCTGTTGGCCATCTGCGTGTCCTCTTTAGAAAAAGTGTCTCTTCATGTCCTCTGCCCATTTTTTAATTGGGTTGTTTGTTTATTTTGGTGTTGAGCTGAATGAGTTATTTTTTTAAAATAAATTTCGGATATTAACCCCGTATCAGATATACCATTGACAAATATCTTCTCACATTCAGTAGAACCCCTTTTTCTTTTATAGATGGCTTCCTTTGTTGTAAAAAAAAAACTTGTTAGTTTGACGTAATCTCGTATGTTTATTTTTTCTCTTACTTCCCTTGTCTGAGAGGATATATCAATAAAAATATTACTAAGGGTAATAATGTCCGTAAACTTTCTTTGTATGTTTTCATCTAGGAGTTTCTCCTAGGAGGTTTCAGATCTTACATTTAAGTCTTTAATCCATTTTGAATTTATTCTTGTATTTGGTGTAAGGAGGTGGTCCAGCTTCAATTTTTTTGCATATGTCTGTCCAGGTTTCCCAGCACCATTTATTGAATAGACTATCTTTACCCCAATGTAAATTATTGCTTCCATTGTCATAGATTAAATGATCATATAGGCATGGATTTATTTCTGGGCTCTCTGTTCTGTTCCATTGATATATGTGTCTGTTTTTATACCAGTACCATGTTGTTTGGTTCACTATAGATTTGTAGTATAATTTGATGTCAGGTATCACGATACCTCCCACTTTGTTCTTATTTCTCAAGATTGCCCAGGCTATCCAGGGTCTTTTAGGGTTCCATATAGATTTTAGGATTATATGTTCTATTTCTGTGAAAAATATCCTTGGTAGTTTGATAGGAATTGCGTTGAATCTGTATATTGCCTTATATAATATGGATGTTTCAATAATACTAATTCTTCCTATCCGTGAGCATGGTATGTGTTTCCATCTATTTGTATATTCTTTAATTTCTCTCTTCACTGGTTTATAATTTTCTGAGTACAGGTCTTTTAGTTCTTTGTTAAATTTATTCCTAGGTATTTTATAGTTTTTGAAGCAATTGTAATGTGACTGTTTTCTTAATTTCTCCTTCTGATAGTTTATTATTGGAATATACACATGCAATTGATTTCTGAATATTAATTTTGTATCCTGCTACTTTACTAAATTCATTCATCAGTTCTAATAGTTTTTTGGTGGAGTCTTTGTGGTTCTCTGTATATAATATCATGTAATCTGAATATAATGACAATTTTACTTCCTGCTTACCAATTTGGATGCGTTTTATTTCTTTCTTTTGTCTGACTGCTGTGGCTAGAACTTCCAAAACTATGTTGAATAGAAGTGGACAAAGTGGGCAACCTTGCCTTGTTCCTGATCTTAAGGGGAATGATTTTATGTTTTCCCCATTGAGTATGATGTTAACTGTGGGTTTATCATATATGGCCTTTATTATGTTGAGATATGGTCCTTTTATTCCCACTTTCTTAAGAGTTTTTATCATAAATGTCTGCTAGGTTTTGTCAAATGCTTTTTCTGCATCTATTGATGTGATCACATGATTTTTATTTTTAATTTTGTTAATGTGGTGTATCACATTAATTAATTTGTGGATGTTGAACCAACCTCGAATACCAGGAATGAATCCCACTTGATCATGGTGCATGATTTTTTTAATGTATTGCTGAATTTTGTTTGCTAATATTTTGTGGAGGATTTTTGTATCTATATCATTAGGGATATTAGCCCATAGTTTTCTTTTTTTGTAATGTCTTTGTCTGATTTTGGAATCAGCATGAGTGTGACCCTGTAAAATGTATTTGGGAGACTTCCTTCCTTTTGGATTTTTTGGAATAGTTTGAGGAGAATAGGTGATAATTCTTTTTTGAATGTTTTGTAAAATTCACCTGTAAACCCATCTGGTCCAGGGGTTTTGTTTCTTGGGAGCTTGTTGATTACGGATTCAATTTCCCTGGTAGTAATCAGTCTATTCAGGTTTTCCGTTTCTTTTTGAGTTAGCCTTGAAAAGTTGTATGCTTCTAGAAAATTGTCCATTGTTCCAGATTGTCTAGTTTGTTGGTATATAGTTGCTCCTAGTAATTTCTTAATTAATTAATTAATTAATTAATTAATTGTATTTCTGTGGCGTCTCTTCTCCTCTTTTAGTTCTGATTTTTTAATTTTGGTCTTCTCTCTCTTTTTTTTTTGGATGAGTCTGGCTAAAGGTTAGTTGATTTTGTTTATCTTCTCGAAAAACCAACTTTTGGTTTCATTGATCTTTTGTATTATTTTTTTGGTCTCTATATCATTTATTTCCGCTCTGATCTTTATTATCTCCTTTCTTGTACTCCTTTTGGACTTATTTTGCTGATCTTTTTCCAGATCCCTTAAGTTTAAGTATAAACTGTTGATTTGTGATTTTTCTTGTTTCTTTAGGTAGGTCTACATTGCTATGAATTTCTATTAGGACGTCTTTGCTGCATCCCATAGATTTTGAGTCGTTGTGTTTTCATTTTCGTTTGTCTCGAGATATCTTTTGGTTTCTTCCTTGATCTCATTGTTCACCCATTCAGTATTTAGTAACGTGTTATTCAGCCTCCATGTATTTGCGTGTCTTCCAGTTATTTTCTTGTACGTGATTTCTAATTTCATAGAACTGTGGTCAAAGAAAACACTTGATATGATTTCAATTTTCTTAAATTTATTGATACTTGTCTTGTGGCCTAACATGTGGTCTATCTTGGAGAGTATTTCATGTGCACTTGAGAAGAATGTGCATTCTGTAGCTTTGGGGTGAAATGCTCTAAAAATATCAATTAAATCCTACTGGTCCAATGTTTCATTTAAGGTTGCTGTTTCCATATTTATTTTCCATCAGGAGGACTTGTAACTTGTTGTCAGTGGTGTGTGGAAGTCCACTACTAGTATAATGCTACTGTTGTTCTCTGTCTTTATGTCAGTCAACATCTGTTTTGTACATTTAGGCGCTCCTATGTAGGGTGCATAGATGTTTACTAGGATATGTCCTCTTGGTGTATCAATCCCTTTATTATTTAGTAGTGCCCATCTTTGTCTTTGAATGTATTCTTCATTTTAAGTCTATTTTGTCAGATATGAGTATTGCTACTCTAGCTTTTTCTCGTTTTCATTTGCATGAAATATCTTACTCCAACCCTTCACTTTCAGCCTGTGTGTGTCTTTTGATCTGAGGTGAGTCTCTTGCATACAGCATATGCAAGGGTCTTGTTTTCTTATGCACTCAGCCATCCTATGTCTTTTGACTGGAACATTTAATCCATTTACATTTAAAGTGATTATTGATAGGTACATAGTTATTGCCATTTTGTCATTTGTATTTCTGGTCTTCATTAGTTAGATTTTTTTTCATCTTCTGTTTACAGAAGCCTTTTACATTTCCTACATCACTGGCTTGGTGGCAAAGAATTCCTTCAGGTTATTCTTTTCTGGAAGGCTCTTTATCTCTCCTTCAATTTTAAGTGATAGCCTTGCTGGATAAAGCAATCTAGGTTGTAGGCCTTTGTTTTTCATCACTTTGAATACCTCCTTCCACTCCCATCTGGACTGCAAATTTTCTGTAGAAAAGTCTTTTGATAATCTTTTAGGAGTTCCCTTGTACGTAACCCGCTGTGTTTCTATTGCTGCTTTTAGGATTCTCTCTTTGTCTTTTACTTTTGCCATTTTAACTATAATGTGTCTTGGTGTGGGCCTGTTTGGGTTCAACTTGTTTGGAATTATCTGCACTACCTGGTTTTGTATGTCGATATCTTTCACCAGGTTAGGGAAGTTTTCGGTCATTATTACTTCAAATATGTTCTTGATCCCTTGGTCTCTCTCTTCACCTTCTGATATTCCTATGATGCACATGTTGTTGTGCTTGATGTTATGCCAGAAGTCTCTTAAACCATTTTCATTGCTTTTTATTCTTTTTTCTTTTTTTTTTTCTTTTTGTTGCTCTATTTGGGTGATCTCTGCTAACTTGTCTTCTAAATTGCTGATTCGATCCTCTGCTTCATCAAACCTGCTGGTAATTCCTTCAAGTGTGTTCTTTATTTCAGTTATTGTATTCTTTAGTTCTAACTGTTTGTTCTTTGTGATTTCTCTATCCTTCTTTATGTCATCAGTAAGCTACTTAAACATTCTTATCATCAGTGTTCTGAACTCTGTCTCTGATAGGTTGGTTACTGCTATTTCATTTGGTTCCACTTCTGGAGGTTTATTCTGTTCTTTTATTTGGGACATGTTTCTTTGTTTCCCCATTCTGGCTGACTCTCTGTGTTTGCTTCGATGTATTAGGTAGATCCCCTAAGATTCTCAGTCTTTGCCAGGTAGTCTTATGTAGTATGTGTCTTTTATATTTGACTTGCAGGACTTCCCTATTCTCCTGTGCACGTATTCCAGTATGACCCTTGTGATGTGTGTATTCTCCTGTTAAAGTTGAGCTTTGATTGCTTTTGGCTTGTCAGTAGGTGGGATTGAATCCTAGGCTGACTAGTTGTGAGAATTGGCTATGCCCACAGTGGGTGAGCTGCTGTGTGAATGTTGACCCCTCAGATGAGGCTTGGAACCTGTGAGCTCTTGTGACTGTAGAGAATTCCCTCTGGGTGTATCACTTGTAGGTCAAACCCAGTAATACTCTGGTTTGGTGTGGAGTTGGCCTCTCGGTATGTTGAATCATGTACCTCTTGGTCTGGGCCCTGGTGTAGGGCAATTTCAGAACAAAAAAATCAACATGCACAATAACAACAACAACAAAGAAAAAAACAAATATACTCACATGTAAAAAGAACCAATAACCAACACTCAACACAGGAAAAATATCAAAAATACAGTAAAAGAAGCAATACAGTAAAATGGAAAGAGGGAGGGAAAGTAGGGGAAGGAAAAGAAAAAAGAAAAGAACAGAGAAAGGGAATATATATATATATATATATATATATATATATATATATATATATATGCTAAAAATGATAGGAATAATAAAAAAAGAAAAAAGGAGAAATAAAAATAAAAGAAAAAATAAAAGGAGGGCCAGACTTGGCTTGAGCCCACCAAGCTATCTCCAGGTTGCCCTCTGCTGTACAAAGACTCCTCTGCATCTTGTGGAGGCAGAGCCGGCCACCTGGTGTCCAGAATGACCCTGGCACTGCAGTTCTACTAGATGAGTCGGGTTATGTGGCATGGTTGGTAGTTTTTCCAAAGTCAGTGCAGTTTCTGCTCTTGCATGCGCAAGCGCACTGAGAGCACCACAGCCAGCCACTGGGGGATGGGCTTATTCCTGGTGCTCAGGTCTCCTGATTCTTAGGGAACTTATTCCCACAAAGGGTGTGGAGATTTCTGAGCTGCTGAAAGCCCAGAGCTGCCTCTGTCAACCTGCTGTTGACCCCTGCATGTGACTCTCCAGCTGTAATTGCCCTCCTGCAAGCAGCCCGGAATAGGTGGGGGCTGGGAAGGGAGGAGTCTTCTGTCTCTAGGCCCAGCTTCTTCCCTAGGTCACAGCTGCAAACCGGCTTTTCCCAGATCCTGAGCGCTATGGCTCCTCTGTAATCTGACACTACCCCTCAGTTCAGGGACAAGCTTGAGACTCTGGAATGGCGGGGGTGGGAGAGCTGTGGGAGAGTGAGGGGAGGGGCACAGGTATGGCATTTGCTTTTTGTCTGACCTAGGGCCCAGATGGAGATCTCGGTTGAGGTTACTGCCTCATACTCTGGACACACTGCTCTCTCGGCAGGAGAGATCAACTGTGGGACTCAGGGAAAGAGCCCACGGCCTGGCTCTTGTAAACTCTCATCTGTGTCGTGGGACCCCTGTGTCTCCACAGCAGCAGATATGGGTTATGTCACCACACCTCTCCCTCTGTCTTCCCCGGTTCACCTGGTTTGCCAACTTTCAAGTTTTTCTCTTGCGAGTCTCTTAGCTGTTCTGTGTGATGACAGAGAGTCCTTTGATGGGTTATTGTTGTGCGGGGTGTCATTCGGGGTCTCTGGTACCCTCCCCACATAAGAACACAGGACATGGTGAGGCCAAACAGGAACACCCATGGAGCCATAGATACGAGAGTCATACCACTATATTCTCGCTGGCGGCTGGGTTGGAGACACAGGAGGCAGGAGCCACACTGTCCGCAATCCGCCATCCTAACTGCAATCCATGCATGCCAGCTCAGCCGCCATCTTCTTGCTAGCCCCCATTTTCTGCTAGCATAGCCACGGCAGTTATATTAGTGGCCAATGGCTCACTGGTTACAGCTGACGGCCAACTAGCCACAGCTGATGGCCATCCAATCACAGTTGATGGCCATTTACTACCTGAGCCAGCACCTGTCTATGTGAGGCTGAGAGCCTGGAAACATCTTTCTGGGGCTCTGTCCCCACAGTTATAAAGTTCAATTTGTGGTAAGTTCCAGAGAACTCAAGAAGCCCACCTTACTGCCACCATTCCTATGATGTTCTCTAATTAAATTTCTAAAGTCTCTTCAGAGCTGCTGGGCAAAAAATCCCAAAGGATGATACACTTTTATTTTTCTCTTAAAACTTCAGCAACTTGCTAACGGCAGGGTGTTTATTGGCAGTAACTTAAAGGGAGCTGTTTCTCAGATTGATACAGCCTTGTGGGTCTCGTGGGCATAAGCCCCATTAATTTTCAAAGCTACATGTTTTGGGGCTTGTTTCTCAGGTGCAGTTGGGGTGCCTGATGTGGGGTGCAAATGCCTCACTACTCAGGTTGAAGTTCCGGGTTTTGAGTTCCCTCCCAATTGTAGGTTGTCGTGCAGGTGGTGGAGTTTATGGTGAGATTGGATCTCAGACTCTTCTACCCTCTTCAGTGTGGCCTCCTTCTCATTTACCCGATGTTTAATCATTGCTCAGCCAGTCTTTAGTTTTCTTTCAGAGGAAAGAAATGCTGAACCAGAACCAGTAACTTAGAGTTACTCTGCTTGTGCATAATAGATTTTTATTGGACCTCAAAGATACAATGTGTTACATCTATAGAATTCTCCATCATAAACTCTTTTGCGTTATTAATATATGGAAAATGCAATTCTTCAGGTAGAGATATTTTCTTAAAAATCCAACATATGAAATCTGATATTTATAAATATGAAATCTGACAATTAAGTTCGAGAGGTCATCTTATAAAAAGTGCTACATAACTCACTGCTGAATATCACTATGGTCACCTTCAAAGTACTTCCCTTGAGAAGTTGTGCACCAATGCCTGTGCCTAGTCCACTTTTCAAAGCAATTTTGGAACTCTTTTTCTGGAATGTCCATCAGAGCTGTTGTCGTATTATAATTGATGTCCTGAATGTCATCCAAATGTCCTCCTTTAAATATTTGTTTTATCTTTGGGTTAAGAAAGCAGTCATTGGGGGCCAGATCAGGTGAGTAGGGAGGGTGTTCCAATACAGTGATTTGTTTAGTATCTAAAAACTCCCTCACAGACAGTGCTGGGTAAGCTGGTGCATTGTCGTGATGCAAGAGCCATGAATTCTTGGCAAATATTCAGGTCATTTAATTTTTTCACACAGCCTTTTCAGCACTTCCAAATAGTAATCTTGGTTAACTGTCCAGTTGGTACAAATTCATAATAAATAATCCCTCGAAGAGATGTCATCAAAATGGCGGCGTGATGTGAGCCTCTGTAAATCTTCCCTGGAATTTACAACTAATCGAAAAACTGTAACTCCACAAAGGACTCCCTGCACAGCAGACAGACAAGACGAAGAGGCCCACTACTGAATTCACCTAAAGGTGGGCGAATCGCACGAGCAGAAGAGAAGGGACAGGAGAAATGCGGAGACGGAACCGCGCAAGCAGGACGCAGACCTGGTTCAGTGTTCGAGCACAGTGCATGCCGGAACAACCGCAGATGTGGGAGAGGGAAGAACTGGGACTGCTAGGGCTCCATTTATGGCCCACAGGGCTGAGGGGACAGCATATAACACGGCTGAACCCGACGCTCAAGGAGAGACCTCAGAGAAAAGACTGAGGAAAGAAGGCTGAAAGAAGTGGTTCAAGCACTCACTGCATCAGAGATCGGAAGCCTTAGGCACTGAGACTAGCCGCCCCCTCCCTAGACTTCCAAAGCTCACCCCGCCCCCACCTGCCCGGTGCTAGAAGCAGAACAGTAGCAGTGTCAGATCAAAACAATAGAATATTTGCTATTCTGAGAACTGTGGACCACAGACACAGATTTGCAGCCCAACTAGTTCCGGCAAAGGGGAGGGAGATGTGGAAGCAGGACCGGTTCTGGTGGTGATTGGCTTTGCTCTGGGCCACCTGTCACAACTCACTCTGCCACTGGCCCCACCTATCTGGGCGGATCCCTGAAGGAGTAAACAGAACTGCTGAAACCTACGGGCTTTGAATCTGGTGTAGGAAGAGCTTTGAAAGTTCAAAAGCTCTCCACATACCCACACGGACACTGCACCCTGTGACCCAGGCGAACAATTAACAGAGGAGAAGCCTGTTTCCCAGCGAATCCACCCATTGTGTGAGAAGCTGGAATAGAGGAGAGAAAACATAGCACTATCGTGTTAGAGAGAAAAAAAGGCTGCAGTCAGAGAGAAAATAAAACATTCTACCAACACGTACTGGAAAACAAAAGAAAGACCTCTTCCTATAAACTTGTTGCAGAAGCCAGTCCTGTAGATGTCCAGGAAGAGAATAATAAATCAGTAATTGCCATGAATAACCAAGACAACAAGACAGTTCAGAAAGAAAGTGAAAAGTCTCCAGAAAAGGAACTTAAAGATAAGGAAATATGTGACTTAAATGACAGAAAATTCAATATTGCAGTTCTGAAAAAAATGAACGAGATGCAAGAAAACACAGAAAGGCAGTTTAATGAACTCAGAAACACAATCAAAGAACAACATAAGCATTTTACAAAAGAGATTGAAATTTTAAAAAAGAACCAAATAGAATTTCTGGAGATTAAGAACTCAATAGAAGAAATTAAGAATGAAATAGCCAGCTTAGGTAGTATAGTAGAATTGACCAGATGGAGGAAAGAATCAGTGACATCGAAGATAGAAACCTGGAAATTACACGGATGGAAGAAGAAAGAGACTTGAGAATTAAAAGAAATGAAAGAACTCCACAAGAACTTTCTGACTCCAACAGAAAGAGCAAAATAAGAATAATGGGCATACCAGAAGGAGAAGAAGGAGAGAAGGGAACAGAGAATATATTCAAAAAAACTGTCGATGAGAACTTTCAAAACTTGTGGACAGAAATGAATCCTCAAATCCACAAAGTAAAGAGAACACCTAATTACCTCAATCCCAAAAGGCCTTCTCCAAGGCACATTGTATTGAAGCTGTCTAAAATCAACGACAAAGAAAGAATCCTCAAGGCAGCCAGGGAAAAGAAGACGGTAACCTACAAAAGAAAGCCCATTAGATTATCATCATATTTTTCAGCAGAAACTCTACAAGCCAGGAGGCAGTAGAACCAAATATTCAAACTATTGAAAGAGAGAAATTATGACCCAAGAATCATATACCCAGCAAAGATATCCTTTAGATATGAAGGAACAATAAAGACCTTTCCAGACATACAGAAGCTGAGGGAATTTTCAAATACACGACCTGCACTACAATAAATACTAAAGGAGGCTATTTGACCACCATCAACAGGGACAATTTGTCGCAACCAAAACATAAAAAGGGGGACAGTAAAGGCCTGAACCGGAATATGGGAATGGAGAAAGTAAGCATGCTGAAGAAAATGGAATACTCTAAATATCAAACTTTCTTTTACATAAACTTAAAGGTAACCACTCAAAAAAAATCCAGAACTGAAATATATACTGAAATAAAAGAAGAAACAGAGGGACATATCATATAATACCACCACACAGAAATAATAGACAGCAACAAAAAGGCAAAGAAACAATGGAGACACAGCCTTACCAGAAAACTAAAGATGGAATGACAGGAAATCCTCACATATCAATAATCACCCTAAATGTAAATGGACTGAACTCACCAATAAAAAGGCACAGAGTAGCAGATTGGATCAAAAAACTAAACCCAACCATATGGTATCTCTAAGAGACATATCTCAGCTACAAAGACAAGCATAGACTCAAAGCGAAAGGGTGGAAATTGACACACCAAGCAAATGGTTTCTAGAGAAAATCAGGTTTACCCATAGTGATGTCAGATGAAACAGATTTCAGGATGAAAAAGGTAACAAGAGACAAAGATGGACATTTCATAATGGTAAAGGGAGCTATACAACAAGAATATATAACAGTCATCAATATTTATGCCCCCAATCAGGGAGCACCGAATTATACCAAGCACCTACTAACAGAACTAAAGGGAGAACTTGACCAAAACAAAATTATACTAGGGGAAATAAATACATCATTGACAGCTATGAATAGATCATCCAAACAGAAATTAAATAATGAAGTTGCAGCCCTAAATGACACATAAGACGAAATGGACATAATTGACATATATAGAGCACTTCATCCTAAAACATCAGACTATACATTTTTTTCTTGTGTACATGGAACATTCTCAAGGATAGACCATATATTGCGACATAAATTCAGCCTCAGCACATTGAAGAAGATTGAAATTATACCAAGCATATTCTCTGATCACAAAGCTTTGAAATTGGATATCAAGTGCAAAAAGAAAGTAGGAAAAAACACAAACACATGGAGATTAAACAACATACTTTTAAAGAACTACCAGGTCAAAGAAGAAATTAGAGGAGAGATCAAAAGATACATAGAAACAAATGACAATGAAAATACATCCTACCAAAATTTTTGGGATGCAGAGAAAGCAGTTTTAAGAGGGAAATTCACATCATTACAGGCCTATCTCAAGAAACAAGAAAAATCCCACATAAATAACCTCATGTTAGACCTTAAAGAACTAGACAAAGAAGAGCAAATGAAACCCAAGATGAGAAGAAGAAAAAAAAAAAGAGATATCAGAGCAGAACTAAATGAAATAGAGAACAAAAAGACAAAAGAAAAAAATTAATGTGACAAAGAGCTGGTTTTTTGAAAAGATTAACAAAATTGACAAACCCTTGGCTAGACTCACTAAGATAAAAAGAGAGAAGACACTGATTTACAAAATCAGAAATGAAAAAGGAGAAGTTATCACGGACACCGTAGTAATACAAAGGTTCATCCAAGAATAATATGAAGGACTATATGCCAGCATTTTCAACAACCTAGAAGAAATGGACAAGTTCTTAGAAACACATAGCCTTCCTCGCCTTCCATAACCATGAAGAACTGGAAAATATAAACAGTCCAATCACCAGTGATGAAATTGAATCAGTCATCCAAAACCTTCCCAAAAGCAAAAGTCCAGGACCAGATGGCTTCACTAGTGAATTCTACCAAACCTTCAAAGAGGATCAAATACCAATCATGCTCAAACTCTTCCAAAAAACTGAAGAAGGGACAGTACTCCCTAACACATTTTATGTGGCCAATATTACCCTGATACCAAAACCTGGTAAGGACAGCACAAAAAAATAAAACTACAGACCAATATCTCTGATGAATACAGATGCAAATATCCTAAACGAAATTCTAGGAAATCGAACACAAGAATGCATTAAAAAGGTTATTCATCACGACCAAGTGGGGTTCATCCCCGGGGCACAAGGATGGTTCAACATCTGCAAATCCATCAATGAGATACATAACATAAACAAAATAAAGGACAAAAATCATATGATTCTATCAATTGATGCAGGAAAAGAATTTGACAAGATACAACATCCATTTATGATTAAAACACTTAATAAAATAGGTATAGAAGGAAAATTGCTTAACATGATAAAGGCCATAAATGAGAAACCCTCAGCTAATTTCACAATTAGTGGTGAAAAGCTGAAGCCCTTTGCTCTATGTTCAGGAACAAGACAGGGCTGTCCCCTATCAGAGTAATCTGCAAAAGAAAGAAATAGAAGGCATCCAAATTGGGAATGAAGAAGTTAAATTGTTACACTTGGCAGATGACATGATGCT
This sequence comes from Rhinolophus sinicus, assembly GCF_057876585.1. Lineage (NCBI taxonomy): Eukaryota > Metazoa > Chordata > Mammalia > Chiroptera > Rhinolophidae > Rhinolophus > Rhinolophus sinicus. Next base: position 71,579,182 of record NC_142518.1, on the reverse strand, counting down.
ATATATAGAAAACCCTGCAGATTCCACCGAAAAGCTATTAGAAAGAATCAACGTATACAGTAAATTTGCTGGCTACAAAATTAACGTACAAATTCCATTGCATTCCTATATACTAACAATGAAATCTCAGAAAAAGAAATGCAAAAAACAACTCCTTTTGCAATTGTAGCAAAAGGAATAAAATACCTAGGAATAAACTTAACTAAGGATGTGAAAGACCTATATGCTGAAAACTATAAGACATTTTTAAAAGAAATTGAAAAAGACACAGAGAAATGGAAAGACACTCCGTGCTCATGGATTGGAAGAATCAACATAGTTAAAATGGCCATATTTCCCAAAGCAATATACAGATTTAATGCAATCCCCATCAAAATCCCAATGGCATTTATTAGAGAAATAGAACAAAAAATCATCAGATTTGTTTGGAACCACAAAAGACCCCGAATAGCCAAAGCAATCTTAAGAAAAAAGATCAATACTGGAGGTATCACACTCCCTGACTTTAGCTGGTACTACAGGGCTACAATAATCAAAACAGCATAGTATTGGCAGAAAAACAGACACATAGACCAATGGAATAGAATTGGGAACCCAGAAATAAAGCCACATAAATATGGACAGATAATTTTTGACAAGGAAGGAAAAACATACAATGGAGAAAAGACAGCTTCTTCAATAAATGGTGCTGGGAGAATTGGATAGCCACGTGCAAAAGAATGAAACTGGACTGCTATCTGTCACCATGTACCAAAATTAATTCAAAATGGATCAAAGACTTAAGCATAAGACCTGACACAATAAACTGCATAGAAGGAAATATAGGTAATAAACTTATGGACCTTGGGTTCAAAGAGCATTTTATGAATTTGACTCCAAAGGCAAGGGAAGTAAAAGCTAAAATAATCGAATGGGAGTATATGAAACTTAAAAGCTTCTGCACAGCAAAGAAACCATGGACTAAATAAAGAGGCAACCAACTGAATGGGAGGTGATTTCTGCAAACAGTGCCTCCGATAAGGAGCTAATATCCAAAATATACAAGGAACTCATGCAACTCAACACAAAAACAAACAACCCAATTGAAAAATGGACAGACGACCTGAAGAGATATTTCTCCAAAGAGGACATACAAATGGCAAATAGACATATGAAAAAACGCTCAACATCACTAATCACCAGAGAAATACAAATGAAAACCACAATGAGATATCACCTCACCCTAGTCAGAATGGCTATCATCAACAAGACAAATAGTAACAAGTGTTGGAGAGGCTGTGGAGAAAAAGGAACCCTCATACACTGTTGGTGGGAATGCAGACTGGTGCAGCCATTATGGAAGGCAGTGTGGAGGTTCATCAAATAATTACTTATAGAATTACCATATGACCGAGCAATCCCTCTCCTGGGTATCTACCCAAAAAATCTGAAAACATTTAGAGATAAAGACATGTGTGCTGCAATGTTCACTGCATCTTTGTTTACGGTGGCCAAGACATGGAAACAACCAAACTGTCCTTCGATAGGTGAATGGATAAAGAAGTTGTGGTATATATACACAATGGAATACTACTCAGCGGTAAGAAAAGATGATATAAGAACATTTGTGACAACATGGTTTGATCTTGAACGTATAATGCTAAGCGAAATAAGTCAGACAGAAAAAGCAGAGAACCATATGATTTCACTGATATGTGGTATATAAACCAAAAGAACAAAAGAACAAGACAAACAAACAAGAAACCAAAACTCATAGACACAGACAATAGTTTAGTGGTTACCAGAGGTTAAGTGGGGTGGGGGGTGGAAGATGAGGGTAAGGGTGATCAAATATATGTTGATGGAAGGAGCATTGACTCTGGGTGATGAACACACAATGGGATTTATAGATGATGTATTACAGAATTGTACACCTGAAATCTATGTAATTTTACTAATAATTGTCATCCCAATAAATTAAAAAAATAGGAAAAAATCATCCCTGTGATATCAAAAAACGGTTAACAACATCATTGCAACAAGTTCACAAACTTAATTGTCAGACCTTGTATGTATTTATAGCTATTGTTATATTTACCTTCTTATTTTTTCATACCTGTTTATCTTAATTCATACCTGTGAATTCAAGGTACCATCTGGAACGGTACTTAGCTCAGTGCAGCGTTTCTCCCACCCATCTCCTTGTGTTGTTATTACAAATTATGTTACTTTTCTGTATGTTATAGTCCCAAAATATATTATGTGCATATTGTTTTATACAATTCTTTTTAAATCAGTTAAGAAAATAAATATGCATATATGCAATATTTTATAGTTATATAGTTATTCTCACTGTTGTTCATTGTGTGTGTGTTCAGATTACCATATGAGGTCAACCATTCTTAGATGGAAGAACTTCCTTTAGTAGTTCTTGTATGACATGTGTGCTAGCAACAAATTCTTTAAGATTTTGTTTTCCAGGAATGTGTTTATTTCACCTTCAATTTTGAAATTTCACTTTGCTTGATATAGGATTCTCGGTTGAAAGTTTTTGTCTTTGATCACTTCATGCCACTGCGTTGTGACCTCCATTGTTTTGATGGAAAGTCATTCGTTATTATTACTGGGATCCTTGTAAGTGACAAGCCATTTTTTCTTGTTGATTTGAGGATTTCCCCCTGGATTTTTAATTTCACCTTTGTTAATATGATGTATCTGTTTTCTATCTCTTTGTATTAATTCTACTTTGATAAGTTGAACTTACTGGCTAACAGATTATTTTTTCGTGAAATTTGGAGAGTTTTCAACTATTGTATTTCCAAATACATTTTCTTTTCATTTCCACCCCCCTCCTTCTAGTACTCACATTACGTGCATGTTGGTGCAATTAATGCTGGTCCACATTTCTCTGAGACTCTATTCACTTGTGTTTATTCTTTTTTTTCTCTCTGTTGTTTGATCAATCTATCTTGAAGTTTGCTAATATTTCTTCTGATTTTTAAAATATCTATTATTGAACACTTCTAATGAATTTTTCATTTCGGTTATTATATTTTTCAACTACAGTATTTCCATTTGGTTCTTTTAAATAATCTCTATCTCTTCATTGATACTATCTTTCTGATGAGATATTGTAACTATGCCTTCATATACTATAATAGTGGCTCCTTTAGTTCTTTGAACATAATTGCAATGGCTAATTTGAAATAATTATTTGTTATATGTCGTATCTGGTCATTCTCACAGAGAGTTCCTCTTTTTAAACATGTACACTTTATTTCAAGAATGACAGAAGACAAAAAGTAGAAAGCTGACTAGATGTTCTAACAATAAATACATTTTAACGACTTTTATTACAATGAATTTGTAATATTATCTCCTGCAAGCAAAATGCCATTCTTGATTCTTTCCTTAAATTAAAATTTATTGGGGTGACAATTGTTAGTAAAGTTGCATAGATTTCAGGTGTACAATTCTGTAATACATCATCTATATATCACATTGTATGTTCACGACTCAAAGTCAGCTTTCCTTGTCACTATGTATTTGACCCCATTAACCTTCATATACCACCGTCTCCACCCTTACTCTCTGGTAACCACTAAACTATTGTCTGTGTTTGTGAGTTTTTGTTTCTTCATTTGTTTGTCTTGTTCTTTTGTTGTTTACAGTTTTATATACCACATATCAGTGAAATCGTATGGTTCTGGACTTTTTCTGTCTGATTTAGTTTGCTTAGCATAATCTCAAGCTCCACCCATGTTGTCACAGATGGCACTATTTCATCTTCTCTTACGTCAGAATAGTATTCCTTTGTGTATATATACCATATCTTCTTTATCCAATCATCTATCAAAGGATATTTTGGTTGTTTCCATGTCTTGGCCACCGTAAATGAAGCTGCAATGAGCATCATAGCACATATATGTTTTCAGATTTTTTGGGTAGATACCCAGGAGAGGGATTGGTGGGTTATATGGTAATTCTATTCTTAATTTTTTTGAGGAACCTCCACACTGCCTTCTATAGCAGCTGCCCCAATCTGCATTCCTGTCAACAGTGTATGAGGGTTCCTTTTTCTCCACAGCCTTTCCAACACTTGTTATTATTTGTCTTGTTGATGATAGCCTTTCTAACTGGTGTGAGGTGATATCAAATTGTGGTTTCTATTTGCAATTCTCTGATGATTACTGACGTTGAACATTTTTTCATATGTGTATTGGCCATTTGTATGTCCTCCTTAGAGAATTGTCTATTCAACTCCTCTGCCCATTTTTTAATGTGATTGTTTGGTTTTTTCATTGTTGAGTTGTATGAGTTCATTATATATTTTGGATATTATCTCCTTATTGGCGGCGTTGTTTGCAAAAGTCTTCTTCCATTTGATTGGTTGTCTTTTTCTTTTGTCTATGGTTTCTTTTGCTTTGCAGAAGCTTTTTAGTTTGACATAGTCCCATTTATTTATTTCAGCTTTTACTTCCCTTGCCTTTGAAGTCAAATTCATAAAATCCTCTTTGAACCCAAGATCCATAAGTGGAGTACCTATGCTTTCTTCTATGCAGTTTATTGTTTCAGGTCTTATGTTTTGATCCATTTTGAGTTGGTTTTGGTATATGGTGGCAGCTAGCAGCCTATAGTTTCATTCTTTTGCACGTGGCTATCCAATTCTCCCAGCACCGTTTATTGAAGAGGCTGTCTTTTCTCCATTGTATGTTTTTGGCGTCTTTGTTGAAAATTATCTGTCCATGTTTGTGTGGGTTTATTTCTGGGTTCTCGATTCTATTCCATTGGTCTATGTGTCTGTTTTTCTGCAATACCATACTTTTTGGATAATTGTTGTCCTGTAGTACAAGCTGAAGTCAGTGAGTGTGATACCTCCAGCATTGTTCTTTTTCCTTAGGATTGCTTGGCAATTCGGGGTCTTTTTTTGGTTCCATACAAATCTGATAATTTTTTTGGTTCTATTTCTTTAAAAAATGTCATTGGGATTTTGATGTGGATTGCATTAAATCTATGTATTGCTTTGGGTAATATGTCCATTTTAACTATGTTAATTCTTCCCATCCATGAACATGGAATGTCTTTCCATTTCTTTGTGTCTGCTTCAATTTCTTTTTAAAATGTCTTATAGTTTTCAGTACACAGATCTTTCACATCCTTGGTTAAGTTTATTCCTAGTTATTTTATTTTTTTGTTGTTGCAGTTGCAAAATGAATTTTTTAAATTTCTTTTTCTGAGATTTCTTTGTTAATGTATAGGAATGCAATGGACTTTTTACGTTGATTTTGTAGCTAGCAACTTGTGTGTATTCATTTATTGTTTCTAATAGCTTTTTGGTGGAGTCTTTAGGGTTTTCTATGTATAGCATCATGTCATCTGCAAAGAGTGACAATTTAACTTCTTCATTCCCAATTTGGTTGCCTTTTATTTCTTTCTCTTGCCTCATTGCTCTGGTTAGGATTTCCAATAGTATGTTGAAAAACAGAGGTGGTAGGGGACAGCCCTGTCGTGTTCCTGAACGTAGAGCAAAGGGCTTCAGTTTTTCACCATTAATTATGATACCAGCTGAGGGTTTGTGATATATGGCTTTTATTATGTTAAGATAGTTTCCCTCTATACCAATTTTATTAAGTATTTTCATCATAAATGGGTATTGTATCTTGTCAAATGCTTTTACTTCATCTATTGGTATAATCATATGATTTTTGTCCTTTGTTTTGTTTATATGATGTATCACATTGATCAATTTGTGTATGTTGTACCATCCTTGTGTCCCTGGGATGAACCCCACTTGGTTGTGATGTATGATCTTTGGGTCTTGTTTTCTAATCCATTCAGCCACCTTATCTTTTGATTGGAGCATTTAATCCACTACATTTCAAGTAATTGTTGAATTGTTGATAGTTACTGACATTTTATTATTCATACTTTTGATTTTTTTTTTTTTTTTTTGTCTTAAAGAATTCCCTGTAAGATTCTTTATAATTCTTGTTTGGTGTTTGTAAACTTCTTTAACTGTTCCTTTTCTGGGAAGGTCTTAATCTATCCTTCAATTCTAAATGATAGCTTTGATGTACAGAGTAATCTTGGTTATAGGTCCTTGTTTTTCATTACTTTGCACATTTATTGCCAATCCTTTCTAGCCTGTAAATTTTCTGTTGAGAAATAAGCTGAAAGTCTTATGGGAGCTCCCTTCTAGGTAAGTAACTGGTTTTCTCTTGCTGCTTTTTGATTCTCTGTCTTTAACCTTGACATTTTAATTATGATGTGTCTTGGTGTTAACCTCTTTGGGTTCATCTTGTTTGGGACTCTCTGTGCTTCCTGGGCTTATATGACTATTTCCTTCACCTGGTTAGGGAAGTTTTCAGTCATTATGTCTTCAAATAGGTTTTGAATTTCGTGCTCTCTCTCTCATACTTCTGGTACCCCTATGGTGCAAATGTTGGTATATTTGATGTTGTCCCTGAGGTCCCTTAAAATATGCTTTTTTATTATTCTTTTCTTTTTGCTGTTCTGGTAGAGTATTTTCTGCTACCTTCTCTTCTAAATTGCTGATTCAAATTTCTGCTTCTTCTAATCTATTGTTGATTTCCTTTCATGCAGTCTTCATTTCTGTTATTTAGTCTTTATTTCTGACTGGTTCTTTTTTGTTTCCTATCTCCATTTTTATGTTTCCTATCTCCCTGTTGAAGTTCTCCCTGAAATCATGGCGTATCCTTACAACCAGTATTTGGAACTCTGTGTCTGGTAGATGGCTCGTCTCCATTTTGTTTAGTTCTTTTTCTGGAGCTTTGTTTGGTTATTTATTTGGAAAATGTTTCATTGTCTCCCCATATTGGCTGCTTTCCTGTGTTTGTTTCGTTCCAGGGCTGCTATGCCTCCTGGTTTACTAGAGTAGCCTTATGCAGTAGGTGTTTTGTGGGACCCAGTGATGCAGTCTCCCTGGTCACCTGAGACGGGTGCTCCAGGTATATTTATTGTGTGGGTTGTGTGTGCCCTCCTTTTGGAGTTGAGATTTGATTGTTGTTTTGACATCAATGGGAGTGATTGACCTCAGACTGATTGGTTGTGAGGACTGGCTGTGACAGCAGTGAAGGAACTGTTGTGCAGGATTGTCCCTATAGAGCAGTGTTCACTTTAGTGGGGTTCTGATGCCTGTCCAGTGTGCCATTTTCTTGGGTCATCTTTGGAAGTGGCCAGGTCTGAAGCTGTACACTGGGCATGTCAGCTCCAGGACCTACTTGGAAAGGACCTGCTGCAAGCCAAGTTCAGCCACAGTCTGTGTCCTGCCTGTGGCCACCTGGCATGAGCCATAAAGCAATCCAAAATTGGCCACTGTCTGTCCTGTGCTTGAAGGTGCTTTGAGAGGCCAAGATGTGAACCAAGGCTGGCTGTTGGTAGTGCTGGGCTTAGGGCTGTTCATCCAAAGGTACGGGACATGCTGAAGCCAGATGCTGCCTGTTTGGGTTTTGTGAATCTTTGAGAGATTTTAGAAATGTCTGCAGCATCAGCCAGGGCAGTCCATTTATATGGAAAATCCACTGGAAACAACTTGGGTGTGCCTGAAAGTTGGGTAAGTCATGGTCTCAGGGAATCACTAGGGTGAAACAGATGAAAGGTGATAGCCAGTTTGATGCAGACTCAGATATAGTATCTTCCTGCATCTTCACCTAGGGCGGGGAAGGATTTCAAAAAGAAAAAATGGCTTCCACCAGCTCCTCTGTCTGGGAGAAATCTGTCCCTCCAGCTCTCAACCTGAAGCCAGACAACTCAGTTCTTCCCGGTATGTCCCTAGGACCTTTCGAACCACTGCACCAGTGCTGAAGCTCAGACTGAGTCCATCAGCGAGTAAGTCCATGCCACCCTCTGACTCACTCAGCCATAACCTCTGCTGGTTTTCGCAGCCAGAAATTATGGGGACTTCTCTTCCCTGGCACTGAAACCCTCGTCTGGTGAGGGGATGGAACCATGCGGCCAATTGGGAGATATCCCTCCCAATTTTTAATGGCCACATTGAAGTGTGGAACAGCCTTTTCCATGTCTTTGCCTCTCCTAGCAGTCTCTAGGTGACTTCTTTTGTATGTCCATAGTTGTAGATCCTTGGTTCACCTAGACGTGAGGTGATTCTCGTTGATGGTTGTTCTGTGGTTTAGTTGTAACTGATGTGGTCTTGAGAGGCGGTGAACACAGCATTTACCTACTGTACCATCTTGACCAGAAATCTGCTCCTATCTGCAATGGTCTTTACTACTCAGTGTATGTTGTCTTTCCTGTGTAGCCTATAGCATCAACAGTCTCAGCTCTTTCAGGAAGTCACAATTTCTTACCTACTGACCTGTTGTATTGCACAAATAAGGCCATACATGGAAAGCCAGGCAGTTTCTTTTGACCACTTTTCCACCAGTGCATGTGCCTATATTGTAAGCCTTCAAATTTCATGTGTTGTCGTGACATCTTTGAGCCTCATGTGGCCTCAAAAGCCTAGCTATGAGTTCCTCTGCTCTTGCCCAACATGTTCCCCAGACAGTGGGAAAGTCTGTCCATCCAGCTAGTTTCCCTATGAACCAGACCAGCTATACTCCACGCAGTCCTCAACCTAATAAGTTTCACTTCATTACCAGGCTGCATAGTTATTCAAGCAAACCAATCACCTCCTCTGATAGGAACTAAGGGTCACTTGAGCATACTGTCACTACAAAGCCTGCCTTCCATAGCCCCTGCTTATTTATTCTGTTTCCAAGTGCAGCCCTCATGTGGCCCTGCATAGTCTGCCATGCCCTTTTTCAGGTTTGTATATTTGTTAAATAAACTACAGTGTTATTTTATCTGTCTGGTGTTGGGTGTTGTGTGTTTGGCTATCACATACTATTTATGGTGGAGCATCTTTTTCTCACCAATGGGATGAATAGGAGTAAATCAAAACCAAGGTTATACTTTCCTGTTTTTTTTTACATGTCTCATAATTTGTTGTGGGAAACTGCACATTTTAGATAAGATATTATACTTGTCACCCTCCCTGGTTCTTGTTCGTTATTTGCTTTTTTATTTATTTAGTGAATAGTTGGATTATTTTGGTGAAGTCTATTCCCCTTCCCCTAAAGCATGAAATCTCTGATTTTCCTTCTCAGAGAACCAAGCACAGGCTTGGGTATGCCTACAGTTGCTCTTGGATGACAGTGTTTTAAGCAGGTCTGATTTTGACTGTCTCTTTCTCTGACAACACTCAGCTGTTACTTTTCACTAATTGCTGGCTAGGGCATAAATTGATCAATAGGCTGATCCAATTAAATTTGGGCTCCTTTGATGGGATGGTTCCATAGCCTTGCTGTGAGATACATGCACCTGTGACCATCCCATATGTGAGGTTTGCCCCGTCCTGTTCATTCTGGGCAGTGGGTGTCAGGTAGTTAGTAAGATCCCTTGGGTTCAGGACTGATGTTTAACATTCACCTCGGAAACCCCAGTCCTGAGTGTAGTAATTTCCATATAGTAGGAGCACTACCTATGTTTGGTTGAGAAGAAACAATGTCACAGCACAATTACCCTCTGTCTAGTCACTGCCTTGTGAAAATCCCCCAGTGGCTTTCTAATGCTCTCAAGGTAAAGTTGCACTATTTAACCTGGCTTCCAAGTCCCCCCTACAGACTGCAGTCTAAGGCTTATCTCAAGCTAACCCACATTCCCCCAACCCTGACCTCTCACTTAACATATGCACATCCTTAATGCAGTCCTGAAACAGTCAGTGTCAGGAATTAGTTTCTTCACTCTCTGCACATGGTAAATACTCAATAAGCGAAGTTGCTATTACTGCTACTACTACTACTAGGTACTACTACTACTACTACTACTACTACTACTACAACTAGGGCTAGAAACCGGCAAAGGCAAGGTTGAACTCAGGTCTCCTGACTGAGTCCTGTGCTCTTTGCTCCCATTGCTTCTTTGCAGCACACAGTTCAGTACACAGTGAATACTCGACAGTGAACTCTGATTCCAGTTTCCTTCACTCCTTCTGCATCCTCTTAGGGAGTCCTGTGGTCTAGGAGGTGGCACAGGGGATATTAGTAACCAGAGGACAGGACTGGTTACCCCTGAGAAAACAGATGTGTGCAGCCTCAGAATTCTGGTTGGAAACTACCTTTGATATCATCTCCTCCAAGCCAACGCATGCATAATTTCTACAACACCTGATAGAGAGGCTCACCCAGGCTTTGCCTGTATGCACCTTTCCCTCAAAAAGCTGATGATCCCAGCACATATTAGCAGTCAATCAATCTATTCCATCTTAGGACCCTGGTGGGGAGAACAGTCTTTGTTCTGGTCCCTCTTGGCCTTTTTGTCACTGGTCCTCAGTATGCCTGCTGAAAAGACACATTTTCGAGCACAAACCTGGACCCCTCCAGGTCTGAAAATTCTGTTGTTGTTTTTTTTGTGTTGTTATGGATGAAGGATCTGGCCACCAAAGCCACCATTCAAAGTTCCATCCTTATCACTTTTCACTGTGTTCCTTTTGGCCTTGGTTTAGTGCATCAGCTTTGAAAATGTCATCCCAGGGTTGATGCTGTGGTAAATGAGTAACTAAGAGTGCTCTGCTTTTGCAATACAGGGCACATAAAGATGGAAAGGTTTTGCTTTCTGAGAGATGCAAGTGGCTTCTTGGGCATGTGCTGTAAGTACTTTTTTTTTTCTCTTTGGAAACCTGGAACATTTCTATCAGCAAGTCAGAATCCCAAATAACCATAGGCTCCAAACTCCTAGCTCTAGAGGCCAAGGTCTAACTGTAGTCATCTGATAATTGACCTCCTACCAGCTTCTATGACTTTTACAGAAAGAGGACTGTGGTGATAATGTGGAGATTGGATAGATGGGTATAAACAGTTGGGTTGGGGTGGGAGACATTGGAGGCAGTGTGACCTTCTAGAAGCCAGTGAAGTAGCTCAGACCGTGAACTGAGGCACTGACATTAGAAAGGGAAAGAACGGAAAAGTTTTGAGAGGTATTTAGGAGGTAATGCTGAAAGGGAATCATGACTCATGGGATGTGGGGATGAGAATGAAGGAAGTCCCCAGGATGACTCCCAGATTTCTGGCATGGGAATCTCAGTAGATAGTAGAAAGTTGATGAAGAACAGGCAGAAGGCTAGGGAGATGGTGTGTTTACCTTTGGACAATTTGAGATTTCCAAATTGAAACTGAGGTATGTGAGGAACATTCTGGTGGATATATCCAGTAGGTAGCTGGACAAATGGCTGGGCACACAGGAAAGCAATCTAGAGTATGTAGTTTTGTGTGATGGCAGCTGTGATCCTGGGACTGGATGAGATCACTCAAGGAGAGAATGGAGGACTGCAGGATTCCTGCTTTGACTCCGTGGATCTCTTCCTTCCGATCACCCATGTCCATGGTGATTGCATTCCACAGTTGACTCCCTTACTGCATTGCCTTATACTCTTCCAGGTTCAGAGAATCTTTATTTATTTATTTACTTATTTATTTATTTGTTTATTTATTTATTTTTAGAGAATCTTAAATCATATTTTCTGGCTTCTGCACTAGTAATTTAAAAACAACATGAAAGAGTGTAAAAATAATGGTGTTAACATGTCTTGCAACTTAGAAATGACTCTTTAGATGACACTGATGGTGAGAGAGATCTGAAATGCAGAAAGGTATACTTTCACCTTCCTGTTGTTTAAAAATACTCCTGTGGCTTCCGTGTGTTGCATGAATGCATTATTTTCAGCTTATGGCCTTGTGCATGGCTCTATAAACCACCACCCTCCCATTCCAACTAAATTTATCTTGTGAAAATTATTCTCCTTTTGTGTTTACATAAAGAAAATACAGATGTTCTCGCATTTCTTATAGATTTTACCTTTAAAAAACGCCAAATTAAAAAAAATAATTCAAAACTCTAATCTACAAAATATAATGTAAGCAGAAAGAGGGCTAGTTTATCTAAGGATCCCTTTTTCTTCAAAAGGCTGCCTCTGGTTCAAAAAGATAAATTCAATTTACATAAATGTAATTTACTCACAGAGTTTTCATATGTTGCTCTTACATCTGAATGACAGTCCATGCCATTATTTCTATGGCCCCAGAAAGCTACCTTTCCTACTCCCTGCCCCTATTAGATGTCTCATGAGTTTTTCAAGGGAGAGAGGCCTCCATAAGGTCCTCAGTGAGCACACCATTAAATATTTTCCATTGTTTTATTAATCATAATGGGCGATTATTAGGTGGTTCTAGCTCAGAATTTCCATCCAGCTAAGATCCCCCAATGGTTCTCTTACCTCATGTCTTATAGATTACCTTCCTTCCAAAATGCCACTGTTCCTCTGTCTGGTTCTCTTGGTACTTGGGCTTCATTGTGCACCACCTAACAGCTCTGACGGCAAAATAACCACCTGCCATTCCCCCCAACAAAATGCCACTCTCTATAAGATGTCATCCATCAATGCTGACTTTGCATTCAACTTGTACCGGAGGTTCACTGTGGAGACCCCAGATCAGAACATTTTCTTTTCCCCTGTGAGCATTTCTGCAGCTTTGGCCATGCTCTCCATTGGGGCCTTCTCCAGGACCCAAACTCAAATCCTGGAAAGCTTGGGTTTCAACCTCACAGACACCCCAACGACAGAGATCCAGCAGGGCTTCCAGCACCTGATCTGTTCATTGAATTTTCCAAAGAAGGAGCTGGAATTACAGATGGGAAATTTCCTCTTCATTGGGAAGCAGCTGAAACCACTGCCAAAGTTCTTGGATGATGTCAAAAGACTCTATGAGACTGAAGTCTTTTCTACAAACTTCTCCAATGTTTCTGCAGCCCAGCAGGAGATCAACAGTCATGTGGAGAAGCAAATGAAAGGGAAAGTTGTGGGCCTTATTCAAGATCTCAAACCAAACACCATCATGGTCCTGGTAAATTATATTCACTTTAAAGGTAAGGTTCTATGATGTCCATTTCTAGTTCAGTGTTCCGATAATTTGGTGGGGCACAGAGGGGAGCTCATCATCTCTTCTCACTGGCATCAGTAGGTGTCCCTCATACCACAATGATCAGCTCCACTGGACATAGCTGTGTGTAGTTTTGGATCTTCCAGGAGGGACATATAGCTCTGTGGATGAGCCCAGGAATTTTCTAGGGAGAGGGCACTTTCAGAGAGGTGAGTGACAATGTTATGATCATCCTGCTCACATCTAGCAAGACAATCATGGTTTCCAAAAGATTTTGTGAGATGGGACACTTGGTAAGTAAACAGATTTGGGTTTAAACGCCATGGTGGCCCTCATTTGCTTTGCATTTTTGGGCACATTACATAAATATTTCTATCACGTACTATGCACCCACTATGTATCAAGCACCATGTTACGTGTGTGGTTTATACACATTCTCTCATCTGATCCTCATGTGCCCAGGTTCACACAGTTAATAATTTTCAGGGCTGGTATTCCCACCCAGGTTTGCCTTATTTTAAAGCTGGTGCTTGTAACAACAAGAATCATGTGACTCTTTTCTGAAGGTGCTGTGCCCAAATGATTTCTCCTGGTTCTACAGCACATGTCAGCCACGTTTGGTGGAGGAATGAACAATTCTTGGCCACAAGCCATACACTTATAGACGGATAAAACGGCAGAACAGATCTGTTGTCTCATTTCAACCTGTGTGTTGGATGTGCTTATACCTTTTTACAGAAGAGGAAACTGTGGCTCTGATGGGTTTAGTGTAAGTATAGTGGTTTTGAACACTGACAGAACATCTGTTGAACATAGAATTCAACATTCCTGGGTGTGACTCCTGGCTCTGCCACTGGCTAGCTGGGAGACCATGTGAAGACACTTTCTCTCTTTGAACCTCAGTTACTCACTTGTAAAGCTGATTGAAAGTAGTTACCTACCTCTGTGGTGGTGTTAACTACTAAATGAGATGACTGATGGAAAAGCTCACACAGGTCCTAATACTGGTTTAAAACAAACAACTCTTTTTTTTTTCTGTATTTCAAGCTCAGTGGGCAAATCCTTTTGACCCATCCAAGACCGAAGAAGGTTCCAGCTTCTCAGTGGACAAGACCACAACAGTGCAAGTGCCCATGATGCACCAGACGGAACAATATTACCACCTGGTGGACACAGAGCTGAACTGCACGGTGCTGCAGATGGACTACAGCAAGAATGCTCTGGCACTCTTTGTCCTTCCCAAGGAGGGCCAGATGGAGTGGGTGGAAGGGGCCATGTCATCAAAAACACTGAAGAAGTGGAATCGCTTACTGCAGAAGGGGTAAACATCTTAGATGATGTGAGAAGTGGAGGGTGGGTGTAATGGTACAGGTAAGATTGAGTTCAGCAGAAACTCAGAGGCAGGAGAATCCACCTGAACTATTGAATAGCTGTGTGATGACCACTAAAGTATACTGAGAACATGCTGTGCAAGTCTGTTTTCTGGGCACTTTACAGACTTCATTACATCGAAGCACATCAACAAACCAGCAACAGAGATAGTATCATAGGCATTTTTCAAAAGAGGAAGTCAGGGCTAGGAAGATAAAATGAACTCCCCAAATTCAGCTAGCAAATAAATTGATGGTTTCCCAGAGGCCAACTAGAGCTTGGGGGTTTGGTAGGATTTTCACATTAAGAGGTGGGTGGGTAGCCATACTGGGGTGGGAGTGCTAGATGGAAAACCATGAAATTCTCCAGGTGCTTTTGTACCCACTGAAAGTAGTGCCACTGGCTCCCCAACCTTGGCCAATATCCCAGAAATATTTCTTCTTGACTATAAGGGAGCCACATGTCTCTACTTCCAGTGCTGCAGTCTGACATTGGCTGAACTAGAACACATTCCTTCCAGGATAACTCCTGTGGTTTTGGTGCCATGTGTTGACCTACAGAGCAATGGTTGTCAATATCTAGGGAAGGATCATAGTCCAATATAATACGGTGGTGACAGGGAGAGGAAGGGAATCATAAGCCTGGTGTGCTGATAGTTATGTGTTCCCTCCCCTCCCCCCACAGGTGGATTAACTTGTTTGTTCCAAAGTTTTCCATTTCTGCCACATATGACCTTGGAGCTATCCTTCTGAAGATGGGCATCCAGGATGCCTTTGCTGACAATGCCAATTTTCTTGGACTCACAGAGGACAATGGTCTTAAACTTTCTAAAGTAAGTTGGTAGATTACAGTCCCTGAATCTGTGAGCTGGAAGGGCCATTGAGAGACAATTTAACTCTCTTATTGTATCAATGATAATTTTGAAGCATAGGGAGGCAGAATGAGTCCTACTAGGGCAGATTCACTGCATAGCAATTCTCATTACACCCAGACATATCACTGTAACAGTTACTTCCATCCCTGACCTTCATGACCTAAAATGATTCTGATAGAAGGACTTAATGATCAGAATTGACTCTGAGGAGATACAGTTCTGGAGGTGGTGGCAGGGGCAGGGGAAATCTTAAGAAGTGAGCAGAAAGCCATGGAGAAAGACGTGGTTCCCTGACAGCTAGCTCTAAAATAACCAGGTATTCATTAACTATGCTTAAGCAAGTAGCCTTCATAGTCAAGCACCATCAACACAGCGTGGTAAAAGAGTAGCCCAGTGTTACCTTTTCATTTCTTGATTCCAAACTGTTTCAAAGACTTTTGCTGTTTCTTGAGGGGATCAGCAGTGTTTATTCTCCCCCCACAGGCTGCCCACAAGGCTGTGCTGCACATTGGTGAAAAGGGAACCGAAGCTGTAGCTGCCCCTGAAGTCAGATTTCTGGATCAGGCTGAGATAACTCTCCGCCCTATCATCCAATTAGATAGATCTTTCCTATTGTTGATTTTGGAGAAAAGCACCAGGAGCATTCTCTTTCTAGGTAAAGTTGTGGACCCAATGAAAGTGTAGTTGGGAGAGAGGCTGTTAGCTAATTGCATGTACTTATTGCAACTGAAAATAAATAGTATAGCCTGATATGAACGATGTGGGGTTGGACATTATTTCCTTTGGGCAGGGGTGGAGATTGGATCAGGGTGTGAAAGAGGCCACTCTTGCGACCAAACATTCAGATAGCCAATGAGTGACTCATTACCTGAAGCACAGGAAGGCCCTCATGCCAGTGCATTCCTCTTTATCAGAAATCTCCCCAGTTAGTCAGTTGCAAGGAATTTAACTGAGCTGGCAAATGCCCTCTCCTCTGCCTACTGGAGAGTCACTGAAATCCAAGTCAGGCTATGCTGTGTTTCCTCAAAAATAAGACCGGGTCTTATATTAATTTTTGCTTCAAAAGACGCACTATGGCTTATGTTCAGGGGATGTCATCCTGAAAAATCATGCTAGGTCTTATTTTAGGGGAAACACGGTACCCCAGTATTCTAATAATAAGATCAATGAATATAAAACAATGCAAATGCAGTGGATTATATGTGAACTCCTGCTTCCCTCCATCCCATCAGAATGGTCTCTTGTGTGCTTGCCAGAACTGCCATTGGTGAACAGTAAAAAAGGTGTTTCCACTAGAGGACTGAGTCACAGACTGAAAGTTACTGTTAGGGATCTAGCTTTTGTGACCCAACAAGCATGGGACAAAAGAGCAAGAGACAGAGATGAATTTTCCTGTGCAAGCCAACATCTTCCTCAAAAAAGCTTCCTTATTGCTAATTTATAAGCTTAGAGTGGAGAAACAATATCATTCATTCATGTAATATCTCATAACCCTTCCTTTTCTGTATCGTAATTAGACTCCTTTCCAAATGTTGCACTCATGTCCCACTTGCTCAAGTACAAATCTCCTGGGTAGTTTGTCTTTTTTGTCTCTACTTTTACTGAAGTTTGCTATTTACTTATCCCTAGATCCTTCCACAACCTCCCCTTGCCTATGCATTCTATCCTACTCCCAACCACCAATCTATATTTCATCTTAGACAATTTGTACTTAAAGCCCCGGTATTAGAATTTAGTACACATAAAAAGTACAGTGAGTGTTAATGATGTGGTATTTGAAATTCTAGCCCTAAGGTGAAACTCTTCAGTGGCAGGGAAATAATAACAAATGCTTAAGTGATTTTGCAGTTACTGTGCTGCCAGATTGAAATAAATATGCATGTTTAGAAAAGTATATAGCCCACAAACATTCTAGTGTTTTCTTATTAGACCCATTTGAATGGAGGTTTGCTTATTCCTGGTATAGTTTAAATTTTGTTTTATGGGTAAGAAATTGGAAACCCAAAGAGGGAAAGTGACTTGTAGTACAGAAAATTCATTGCTAAATGGAGTTTGATTTTACTGAAGTTACATTACAATCCTGGCTCTGCTACTTATACCGTTTTATGATCTTGAACAAGGTACTAAACATTGCACATCTTATTTTCTTCATCTGTAAAATGGGAACATTAATATTATCCATGTCATCAGAATTTTATGAACATTCCATGCTGCAAAATATGTAATGTGCTCAGCACAGAGCTAGACATTGATAAAAAGCCTTGTAAATATTAGTTGTTATTCCTTTTGGTCAACATCAGACAGTGGGCTGAGAACAAAGGTTACAGTGTGGGTGTCCAGGTTTGCACATTTATGTTCTCGAGCTCAGGCCCTACCTCCAGAGGCCAGAGTAAATGCTATACAGGCCCCTTACTAAACCTCCCCAAATGAGTTGCATCAGAGGTTGTTCTGGGAGGAATATCAGTATCTTCAGGGGGAAGTCGAGAATTACCAAGACACTATCCTTCAAGTAATTCATGTATCTCAGAGACTAAACCTCATTCAAATCATTCATCCCTGGGGCCAGATCATGAAGGACTGCCACTGATTCACCTTAAAATTTCAGCTCGTTTGAGCAAACTAGGAATAAAACATAACTTCCTTAACCCCATAAAGGTTAATAGGAAAAATGTCACTTAATAGTGAAAGGTTTTTTTTGTTCGTTTGTTTTTCCAGCAGAATTTCTAGAAATTGGGACCAAGACAAAAGTTCTCTATATTATTGTTTCTATTTAACATTACACTGGAGGTGTCAGTCAAAGCAGCAAAACAAGAAAAATAAATAAATATTGTAAAGGATGGAGTGGGAAGGAAGAAATAAATCAGTCTACACAGAAACAAAGAAAGTCTATGGATAAATTTTTAGAACAAAAGGGAGAAAACTTATTGGGAAACAGAGTACAAGAGCATAGTGTTATTGATTGTATAGAATTCACCAAATCTATTTACCTTTTGATAGAATTATAGCCACATGGCTTCCATGGTATACATTTCCTAGCCTCCCTTGCATTCAGGTATAGCCATAAAACTAAGTTCTCATTGACGGAATATGAGTGTAAGTGATGTGGGACATTTACTGACCAGGATATCACAACAGCTGGGTACTTCCTTCACTCTTTTTTCCATCTCCTTTGAACTGAATTCTGGGCTTACTTATGATCCATTTTGACCACCAACCAGGTGAAGAGCTCTTTGCCAGTTCAGTGTAACATATGTGTCTATTTTCAGAATAATATTTTTTTTTAAAGTTTATTGGGGTGACAATTATGAGCAAAGTTACATAAATTTCAGGTGTACAATTCTGTATTACATCATCTATAAATCCCACTGTGTGTTCACCACCCAGAGTCAGTTCTCCTTCCATCACCATATATTTGATCCCCTTTACCCTCATCTACCACGCCCCCCTACCCTCTGGTAACCACTAAACTATTGTCTGTGTCTATGAGTTTTGTTTCATTTGTTTTTCTTGTACTTTTGTTGTTTTCAGTTTTATATACCACAAATCAGTGAAATCATATGGTTCTCTACTTTTTCTGTCTGACTTATTTTGCTCAGCATTATAATCTCAAGATCCATCCATGTTGTCACAACAGAATATTTTCAATGCCAAAAAAGTCTTAGGATTACAAAATGCATCAGTAATATTGAAATATAATTATATAAATAATACAATTAAAATTACTGATATGGTAATATGTGTGCTTCCACAATAACATTAATAAGATCTTATAAAAGGAATAATAAGTGCATTATTTCCAAAGTAATAGGAAGTAAAAATGATATTTCAAGATATCTGCAACAATGGTTATGTATTCTGAAATTATGTGAATTGTGTCTGGGACAAAATCACAGGTACAGCTGCCACTACTGTGGTTTGTGGACCATATTCATAAATGAACAAAATGTGAAATTTTATTTTTTTTTGGTTGATAAAATTAAATGTGAAATTTTTTATAAACAAATTTGTAGATCCTTTGAATTTCATCCTTAGACTTCCTTGAAGGTTCTATGGATTCCAGGTTAAAAACTCTGCCTTGGCAGAAAACAGGGTGGAAAAAGCCTGATATCTAAATACCCACATAGAGGAGAACTGCCTACTGACGTGAAATGTTTATCCCAGATAATTAGGTGAGCAGAAATAAATTTGTGTTTTCTTTAAGGGTAGGATTTATTGCAGAGTCTGTTCATTAAGCAGCCTGGTTGTATTAGTCTGATCAAGCTGTCATAACAAAATACCATAAACAGACTGGATTAGACATGATATATATATATATATATATATATATTTTTTTTTTTCTCACAGCTCTGGAGGCTAGAAGTCAATGATCAAAGAGCTAGTAAATCCCTTTCTGGTGAGATCTCTCTTCCTTCTTGTAGCCTTTGTGCTATATCTTCGCATGACATTCCCTTCAACTTGTGGTTGTGGAGAGAGAGAGAGAGAGAGAGAGAGAGAGAGAGAGAGAGAGAGAGAGAGAGAGAGAGAGAATGAATTCTTAGGTATCTTTTCTTATAAGAACACTAATCTTACTAGATCAAGGCCCCACTCTTATGATCGCATTTAATCTTAAATACTTCCTTAGTCCAAATACAGCCACACTGGGGGTTAGGGCTTCAACATATGAATTGGTTGGCACATACATTCAGTCCATAATGCTAACCTTATTCCAAGTAATATAGAAATTGGTAGTACTAGTAGAGATGTTGCAGGCTATGTTCTCCAGGAAACAGACTTTGAAATGGTTTATTGCACAGGATGTTTAGTGTCCTTGGTCTTGATGCTGAGCTTTCACACACCCACTTCAATCAGTCATTAGATATGGGCCAGACACTGAAGCTGTCTTTGAAGGGGCTAAAAGCTTCCTTCACTGATAGGAACCCTAGATTCTAGAACAATTCCTTTATTGAAGAGGAATCAGTATGGTGCACCTCCATATCCAACATAGTTCACTCCTTATGCTGCTAAAATCTACTTATATTTGAGTGCTTATTAATTTTTATATTATAGTTTACATGCAATATTATATTAGTTTTATGTGTACAATGCAGTGATTAGACATTGATCAACCAGATAAATCTAGTACCCATCTGACACCATACATAGTTATTACAATATTACTGACTATATTCCTTATGCTGTATTTTACACCCCCATGACTATATTGCTAACTACCAATTTTTACTTCTTAATCCCTTCCCCCTTTTCACCCATCCCCCCAAACTTCCTCCCATTTGACAACCTTCAAAATATTCTCTGTATCTATGAGTTTATTTCTGTTTTTTTTTTGTTTATCTTGTTTGTTAGATTACACATATAAGTGAAATCATATGGCATTTGTCTTCTCTGTCTGACTTACTCCACTCAGCATAATACCTTCTAGTTCCATTCATGTTGTTGCAGATGACAAGATGTCATTCTTTTTTATGGCTGAGCATTGTATATATGTACTACCTTCACTGATAGGAACTATCAGACTACTTTAACTATCATACTATCTTCACTGATAGTACATTGTAGATATGTACTACCACTTCTTTATCTGTTCATCCATTGATGGACACCCAAGTTGCCTCTATATCTTAGCTGTTGTAAATAATGCTGGAATAGACCTATGCATGCACATGTGGCTTCCAAGAAATGTTTTGTTTTTTTCAGATAAATACAGAGAAATGGGATCCCTGGATTCTTGTCTCTTGTTATAGCTTATGTTTTAAAGTCTATTTTGTCTGGTATAAGTATTGCTATTTCAGGTTTTGTTGTTGTTGTTTCCATGTTCATGAAAATTTTTTTGCATCCCTTTTCTTTCAATCTGTGTGTGCCTTTCAATCTGAAGTGAGTCTCTTATAGGCAGCATGTGTAAGGGTCTTATTTTCTTATTTATTCAGATACCCTGTGTTTTTTGATTGGAGTATTTAATCCAGTCACATTTAGAGTAACAGTTGATAGATATATAATTATTGCCATTTTGTTTTCATATTTTTTGTCTTTTTTGTTTTCATCTTCTTAAAGAAATCCCTTTAACATTTCTTGTAATACTGGTTTGGTGGTGATGAAATCTTTTAGTTTTTTCTTGTCTGGGAAGCTCGTTATCTGTCCTTCAATTTTAAATGATAACTTTGCTGGGTAGGGTAATCTTGATTGTAGGTCCTTGCTTTTCATTGTTTTCAATATTTTGTGCCAATCCCTTCTGGCCTGGAAAGTTTCTGTTGAGAAACCAGCTGACAGTTTTAGGGGGGCTCCCTTGTAGGTAATGAACTGATTTTCTCTAGCTGCTTTTAAGATTCTCTCTTTGTCTTTAATCTTTGGAATTTTAACTATGATGTGTCTTGGTGTGGGCCTCTTTGGGTTATTCTTGCTTGGGACTTTCGGAACTTCTTGGGCTTGTATGTCTGTTTTCTTTGCTAGGTTTGGGAAGCTTTTCATCATTACTTCTTCAAATAAGTTTTCAATTCTTTGCTCTCTCTCTTCTCCTTCTGGTACCCCTATGATGCAAATATTGTTATGCTTCATGTTGTATCAGATGCACCTTAAACTATCCTCATTTTTTTGGATTCTTTTTTTCTTCCTTTTGCTCTTCTGATTGGGTATTTTCTGCTACCTTGTATTCTAAATCACTGATTCGATCTTCTGCTTCATTTAATCTACTGTTGATTCCCTCTAATGTATTCTTTATGAAAACTATTTCATTATATAAGTTTAAGAAGCAGATCCTCCAGGATCATTCTAGATACCCCTTCATCTCAGCTTGTCTCTGTAGCTTACCTGGTGATATGACTGTGATCCTTATCCCTGATAAGTCTTGATCCACTGGTTACCATGCTTCCTCTCGTCAAGGTTATTGCACATGTCCATTTCCCATCAAAGATGGGCAAAGGACTGTCACGAGAAACCCAGGTGGATTGTTTGGGTGCCAAGCATATTCAGCTTTCCCCCATTGTGTAATGACATCTCTTCCTCCTCCTGATGATCAGGGTCAATTATCCCTGTCTAGATGGTATAATAGTCTGACTCCATGGTTTGATGTTTGTGGATATTTTTTTAGTCTCATTTTTCCCTCTTTCCCTTCTGCCCCACATCTTGGCAAGTTGATACCAAAAACAAGGTATTCCCTCCTTTGGTGCCGATAGGGGAACCACATTTTGGGCAGGCGTGCATCCTGTGCCTGTAGGATGGTGACAACAGATGGTCATTCCTCTCCTTGCCTGCAATTACCTGAACAAAAGTATCCTGAAGTGTCTAGGCAACATCCGTAGTTTATAGTTCAATGGGACTCTTTCTGAGTTTCATGGAAGAAGTGTTAACCCTTTGGGGATCATGACCTGCAACCCCACAGGGCCCAGATATTTGAAGTCAAAAAGAAGAATTTCTGCCTCTGGACTTCCTTTGGATATGATACTACATCAGTTCTTTATTGTGTCTTCAACCTGACAGATTGCCCTGCAGATTTTGGACTTGCCAGTTTCCACAATCATGTGAGCCAATTCCATAAAATAAATAAATTTATTTATTATATTAGGTTCTGTTTTTGTTTTGTTTGTTTCTTGGACATTTCTGACTAATACAATTGATTTAGAGATACTTCCTGAAGAAGCTTAAAGAAGTTAAAAATGTATTGCTTTATTTTCCTGTAACTTCACTGAAATTTGCTCTTCACCACTCTATACTTTTAATAGCACAGAAATTTATCTGGTCACTTCAAGGCATGTTCAGTCACTTACAAAATTTCCTTGTTTTGAGGGTGAATACATGTATAAATTCAAGGCTTTATCCCATCTGTTTTATCCTTCCCAACCCCCACAATGATTTCACTAACATAGAATTTGAGGGTTCAGTCATGGATTTTCCAAGTAACAGGAGAGTGGCTTCTTGTCTGAGATGGTTAGCGTGTGTTTACAGGGGCTTCTACTGATAGTGCCCTTCTACACTGGCTGCTTTCATCCTTACTCACATTGGTTGAGTTGTTCCCATCCTGCCATGACATTTATTTCATAGGGACTCCTTCATGCATTTTCCTGGTGCCAATCTCAAGTTCTCTTTTGATTCTCTAGTCCTCATTCAACCTTTTAGGTACCTGCCTCCTCCCACCCCCAACCCCCAGGGACACAAGGACTGAGAGATGCTGTCTTCACACCATATATGGCTGCCAGGGTCTCTATGAGGTTGTCCTCATACACATGCATTTCAGCACTTCTCAGCCATTATTTTTCTGCAATAGAGTCATGTTAGATGTGTGATTTATTAACATAGCTTTCAGATTTTCAGGATGAACTCTGGGAATTGGGCAAAACTTATAGAGTTGTTTCTTTTTTCTTTTTCTTTTTAAAAAAATATCCTCCACCTGGGGCTCAACCAAACAGGTAGAGGAGGCAGGATAAGAGCAGGGTGTAGGTTCCTTTCTCAAAGGCTGGTGTATTTGATAACTTCTTCTGCCCAGAGAGGGTGGTACAGAAAAGCAATTTCTGCACACACTCTTTTACCTCTTGTAATGTGGGAAAATATTCTGTCCTGGAGAACCAAGCTTAGAGAAGCCTCTGATGAACCTTAGTGGAAGCCATGCCTGAGACTCATGGCTGAAAGGAGAGAGTCCTTAGACAAGGATGAAGACTTTTTAAGGACAATAGGCCTGACCTGAGGAGGCATGAATTACATGTCACAGTCAATACTAATGTGTACATGTGCCATAGGGCGCTGAGCTATCAGTGTAGCCACTAAGAGGGCAGTGTGTAAAGATCCTAAGTCTTGCTGTGATGGTAGGTTGAAAGTGACTTTGGAGCTGACAATTAGGTCGTGGGTCATGAGTACCAAGGCACTCAAAGAAAGGAGAAAAAGGCCTTACTGGCCTTTGTGATAAAGGCTCTTGGTGTGCAGAAAACTTACCCTAAGTTTATGAATTGGGTAAATGATCTCCATTCTGGGGAGTAAATTTGACTTAGCTTTGTGTAGTCTCCTTACAATGCTTTGGAGTCAGGTTCATAGACAATGGTTCCAAACTCATTGACAGGCGGGGTGATTTAAGCAGTCTGAGAAAGTATTATACCACTCTGAGGCAAGACTACCCAATTTGTTATGGAAAATATTTCCCAACATAAACTTTGACACCAAAGAGTCAAGAGCAAAACAGTAAAGGAGAGAGTGGATAAGAGATAGTGAAAGAACAGTAGGGCAAATGAACAACAGGAGTGAATGGAATAATAATAGATGATATGTGGTATCAAGAATTTACTATGCACAAGGCAATATGCTAACCATTTTACATATATTATCTCAATTAATTTTGTGACAACCCTATGGAGAATTGTTGCAGAGTCAGTTAGCTCTTTTGCTCCCACCTTGATAGTGAAGTGTTATTTCTGGTAAATGTCTATCCAACAAGAATCTACATTTTCTACACAGTCTTGTATAATTAAATAGAATAATTGATTAGTTCCTGTGGTAGACTCAATAATGCCCCCCAAAGTTATCTACCCCCTAATGTAAGAAACCTGTGAATGTTAGTTTTGCATGGCAAAAAGGACTTTGCAGATATGCGAAAATTAGGGACATTGCAATGGGGAGTTTACCCTGGGTTATCCAGATGGAACCTAAATGCAATCACACATATTCCTTTAAGAGGGAGGCGGAGAAATTTGACCACAGGAGAAGGTTGTATGATGATGGAAGCAGAGAGATGTTTAAGGATTCTATGTTGATGGCTTTGAAGATGGAGGAAGGGGCTATAAGCAGGGAATACAGCATTAGAAGCTGTAAAAGGCAAGGGAACATATTCTTCCCTACACTCTGCAGTTAGAGCACAGCCCTGCTGATATGTTGATTTTGACTGAGTAAAACTATTTTGGACTCCTGACCTCCAGAACTGTAAGAAATCTGGTGGTTGCCAGAGGGTAAGGGGGGTGGGGGGTGGGGGGTGGGAGATGAGGGTAAGGGGGATCAAATATATGGTGATGGAAGGAGAACTGACTCTGGGTGATGAACACACAATGGGATTTATAGATGATGTAATACAGAATTGTACACCTGAAATCTATGTAATTTTACTAACAATTGTCACCTCAATAAATTTAATATAAAAAAAGAAAATTAATTTTTTTAAAAAAAATTAAGTTGTTTTTGTTGTTATTATTCTGCTTCTTTTTTTATTTTTCAATTATAGTTGACATTCAAATTATTTTATATCATTTTCATGGGTACAACATAGTTGATAGACATTTATATAATTTATGAAGTGATCTCCCCAACACATTTTTGTTGTTTTAAGCCACCAAGTTTGTGGTAATTTGTTACAACATCCATAGGACACTAATATAGCTCTCACCAATGAAATATGAACAGAAATGTAACGTGGACCACATTGCAATTTGTAAGGACCCTATGTGCTTCAGATGTCATAGACCCCTTCCTCCATAAAATTCTATTTTATGACTGCATGGTATAAAGATAAATAAAATTCAGGCTAATTTATGATATGTTCATTATTATTATGTTCATTTTCTCCTATTTTTAAAATAAATTAAATTGTACCTTTTTTTTTTTTTTTTGCCCTGTAAGAGTATCATGAACTCCATACCCTGTGACTACTGTGTCTAATGGATAGGTCAGTGATATATATCATTTCTGAACCATGGAGGTTATGGAGAATTCGTGCTCTCTCTCTCTCTCTCTCTCTCTCTCTCTCTCTCTCTCTCTCTCAGAAGAGTGCTCTCAAAACTCAGCAGCTTGCACTGGAAAAGATTCTGTTTTCTCTGAGTCATCATGTGGAGGAAAGTTACCTTCTGTGCAGGAATACCCACATTGTACTGTTACATAAATGAAAAACAAATTTTATTGTTTTAAGTCATAGAAATTCTGGGATGTATTTGTAGGAACAACTAACATTATACTGAAGAATACAGAGATTAGTTCTTAAAAATTGAGTTCACTCATAATACAAGCCTACAACATGTGGCTTTGACTTAGTGGTCAAGATGTATGTAGTAAGGATGTTTAAATTGGAAACTGGGGATGCACGTTGTAAGAATTATCTGATCTGAGATTAAAGACGGAAAGCAATATGACAGGTTAGGCTGCCATAACAAAATAAAAGACACTGGGTGGCTTAAACAATGGAAACTAATTTTCTCACAGTTCTGGAGGCTAGAAGTCCAAGATCAAGGTGCAGTGTTGGTTTCTGGTGAGTACTGTCTTCCTGATTTTCAATCAGATGCCTTCTTATTCTGTCCTGACAGGGTCTTTCTTCAGTGCATGGGCATAGAGAGAGATTTATCTTTCTTTTTTCCTTATAAGGCTACCAATCTTATCATATTAAGACTCCATCCTATGACATCATTTTACCATAATTAACTTCTAAACATCTTATCTCCAAATACAGTCTCATTGGACATTAGAGCTTCAACATGCCAATTTTGGAAGGGACATAGTTCAGTTCATAGAATTCCACCCATGACTCCTTCAAATTCATTTTTTCATGTAGGCAAAATACCGTCATTCCATCCCCACAGCCCCCAAAGTCTTGACACATTCTACCATCAATTCTACAGTCTAAAGTCCAAAGTCTTGTCTAAATATGATCTAAATCAAATATAGGTGAGACTCAAGGTACAATTCACCTTGAGGCAAAATACCTCTTCAGCTATGACTGTGAAACCAGATAATTCCTTTTTTTTCTTTTTGATGTTCATATTGGGTGTTTTATGCTGCCTTGCCTTCCAAATCACTGATTTGATTCTCTGCTTCTTCTTGTCTGCTGGTGATTCCTTCTAGTACATTCTTCATTTCAGTTACTGTACTCTTCATTTCTGACTGGTTCTTTTTTAAAATGATTTCTGTGTCCTTTTTTATGCTTGATATCTCTCTGTTGCAGTTCTCACTAAGTTTCTTGAGCATCCTCGTAACCATTGTTTTGAACTTT
Organism: Rhinolophus sinicus; assembly: GCF_057876585.1. Taxonomy (NCBI): domain Eukaryota; kingdom Metazoa; phylum Chordata; class Mammalia; order Chiroptera; family Rhinolophidae; genus Rhinolophus; species Rhinolophus sinicus. The sequence continues at coordinate 71,552,058 of NC_142518.1, read as the reverse complement.
GTATCTGGTAGTTTGCTTGACTCCATTTTATTGAGTTCTTTTTCTGGAGTTCTCTCCTGTTCTTTAAATTGGGACATATTTCATTGTTTCCTCATTTTGGCTGCCTCTATACATATTAGGTAGATCTGCTATGTCTACCAGTCTTGACAAGGTGGCCTTATGTAGTAGGTGCCCTGTGGGGCCCTGGCAGAGTCTCCATGGTCACTTACTTTGGGTGCTCCAGGAGGATCCCTTGTGTGGGTTGTCTGTGCCCTGCTGTTATATTTGAGACTTGATTGCTATTGGCATGGCAGTGTGTGGGGCTTGCCCCACTTAGTGGGATTTGCCCTAGAGGGCTCTGGTGCCTGATGAGACTGCCCTTTGTGTGTGTCACTTGTGGGGATAATTGGGTATTGCTCTGCTGTGGTCTGAAGCCAACCCCCAAATATGTTGGTTCTGGGGTCTCTTGCAATGGGCTCTGGTGCAGACTCAGTTTATTCACTGCCTGTGACCAGCCAGGGGCTACATAGTAGGAGATACAAAGTGATGCATAGATTTTCACTACCTGTGCTAACCCTGAAGATACATGGGAAAGTCCACACTGCAAACAGAGGATGGCTGTCACCAGTACCAGGCCTGAGGTAGCTCTACAAAATGCCAGACACTCCAAGGCCTGATGCCATCTGCCAGCTCCCTTAAGGTTCAGCCACTGATAATGTCTCATGCAGTACACAAGTTGGCTGAGGCAGGGTCTCCGGGCTTCAATAGAGTGGAAAGAGTTGTGTTCCACAGTTTAATATAGACTCTGGTTTGGTGCCAGTGCTGAGTCTTGAGCTATTCAGAAAAAGTCTCAGAGCACACCAAGGCCAGTTGCCACCTACCTGGGGCCCATGAACTCCAATAGTTTTCCAAGAGAAAGTGCAATGTGGGCAGGGCTGGCCACTCACTGAGAAAGTGCCTCTGGTGTTGGTCGAGTTGAGTGGGGTGGGGTATCAGGGAGTAAGCAAGGTGAGCAGCAGAGCTCACCAGGTCAATCAGATTCAGATTTGGCCTGTTGGGGAGGGCTCAACACAGGAAAGAGGGCATCTGCCTACCAGCTGCACAAGAGGAGAACCACACACAGGGAAAATAGCGACTGTTCTCCAGCCCTTGCTCCAAAGCCACACACTTCAGTCTGCCCCCCGTATGTCTCCGACACCCCCCAAGTTACTGTCCCTCTTCCAGAGCCCAAGGTGAGTGCCTGCAAGTGAGAGAGTCTGTGGGTGGGCCATTTAAGATGATCTCTGGGTTTCCTGCGATTTTCCGTCCCACCAGGATGGCTGGAATCCCCACTGTTTTTCACAGCCAGATGTTGTGGGGACTCCTCTTTCCGGCACAAGTACTTTGGGCTGGGGAGGCTGGTGTGGGGTTAGGGTCTCTCACTCTTCCAGGGCGGTCTTCCATGGCTGAGATGTCTGTCCGGATTCTCAACTGCCACATGGAGGTTTGGGGCCAGCTTGTTTCGAGTCTCTGCCATTTGTACCAGTGTCAACATGGCTTCTTCTTTACATACTTAGTTATAAAACTTCTGTTCAGCCAGACTTCAGACGGTTCTCCAGTTTGATTGTTCTATAACTTAGTTGTGATTTTAATGTGTTCACAGAAGGAGGAAGCAGAGCATTTATCTACTCCACCATCTTGGATCCTTGCAGGGTTTAAAATACCAACTACTGCTGAACTCTAAATAGAAAAACTTCAGGCTGAAAAAGTCTTTAAGCAAATAGCTCATTAAGTCTGCTCAGTTAGAAATAAAATGTCAGATTAGAGAGCTTTATAGCTCATTCCTTAACAAAGATAACTAATAAACTGGCAAAACTGGTCAGAATCAATGTTTCCAAACTCTGGAAACTAATCAAAATTGTTTAATAATGAGGAGTTGGTGGGAATATAGACTGGTGCAGCCACTATGAAAGGCAGTGTGGAGGTTCCTCAAAAAATAAAGAAGAGAATTACCATATGACCTGGCAATCCCTCTCCTTGGTATCTACCCCCAAAAATCTGAAAACATTTATCTGTGAAGATATATGTACTTCAATGTTCATTGCAACATTATTTATGGTGGCAAAGACATGGAAACAACAAAAGTATCCTTTGATAAATGACTGGATAAAGATGTGGTATATATACACAATGAAATACTACACTGCCATGAGAAAAGATGAAATACTGCCATTTGCAACAACATGGATGGATCTTGAGATTATTATGCTAAGCGAAATAAGTCAGACAGAAAAAGTAGAGAACCATATGACTTCACTCATATGTGGGATATAAAACTGAAAGCAACAAAGGAACAAAACAAACAAGTAAACAAAAAGTCATAGACACAGTCAACAGTTTAGTGGTTACCAGAGGGTAAGGGGGTGGTAGAAAAGGGTAAAGGAGGTGATGGAAGGAGAACTGACTCTGGGTGGTGAGCACACAATGTGATATACAGATGATGTATCATAAAATTGTACACTTGAAACCTATGTAATTTTACTAACCATTGTCACCCCAATAAATTTAACTAAAAAAAAAATGAGGAGAATGCTTAATCAAGAAAAAACTGCTGAATCTAATTAGGCAGAGAGTTTTTTGAAATTTTAAATTATCTTGTTTCCATCTTCTGCTTCCTAGCTCCATGGCGGTCTTGAAGACAACAGTCTACATTCTGGATAGAGATTCTAGTACCAGAGCGAGTAGAATAGACTTTTTTTCTCAAAGAATTACAGTTGTTTGCTTCGATGGCTCCCTGGAGAACAGGATGTAAAAGCTTGCCTTTATTTCACCTAACTCTGAATTGTTCTACTGCTTAGAAAAGGAGTATTTGTTGAAAATATTTAAAGACCAATGACCTAGTCACTATTGTCTGAGAAAATCAGTAACAATTGGGAAAAACAATAGACTAACCAAAAACCTTGGGAAGGAAAGCTGGACAATGAGATGCTTTGGGGAATAAAGGCCTTCAAAATCTCTGGAATATTTTTGGCAATCTATAAGTCTACACAAATGCCCAGGGCTGGGTACATTCTCAGAAAATAGCTGAGAAAAACCTAAGCCTCACCTCTGGCTGATCTTCAGGCTCTGCGACAACAGGAAGTAAAGTCTAAAATACAGTTGTAAATGATCATGCTGGGTATGTGAGGAGTGCGCTAATACACACACAGATCCCATTTGGGCAGACTTTTTGTTTGTTTCAAGCATATGAGGAAAACTATGTCTATTTCCTACCTGACCACTAAGCTAATGGAGCAAAGATTTCATTGGCTGCACATGAAAAGGACATAGACTTTAAAAAATTGTTTCAGAAAAGCAACTAAATAAACAAACAATAACAACTGAAATAAGCAGCAATAGCCAACTCTGCAGATGAGGGTATATCTGATATCCAGAATTGCCAAAATATAATATTCCAAATGCTTAGTTTTTAACAAAAAATTGCATGACATAAAAATAAACAAGAAAAGATAGCTAATATACAGGGAATAACAAGGACATAATAGAAACTGTCCCTGTGGAACCCAGACATTGGAATTCTAAGACAAAGAGTTTAAAATAACTGTTTTAAATATGCCCAAAGATCTAAAAGAAACCACATAATAAGAATGAAAGGAAACCACAAAAATGATGTTTTACCACATAGATAATACCAATAAAGAGATTGAAATTATAAAAATAAACAAAATAGAAATTCTGGAGTTAAAAAGCACAGCAACTGAAATAAAAAAAAAATCACAGGAGGTACTCAATGCAGATATGAACTGGCAGAATAAAGAATTTGCAAACTTGAAGATAAGTCAATTGAAAATCAGAAAGAAAAATTAATAAAGAAAAAATGAGGAGAGCCTATAGTACCAGGTGTGATCAAACAATGTGGTGGATTTTTAAATAAAAAATTATTACACTAAAAGACGCAATGCCATTAATCACACTCAAAATATTCCGTCTCATTTCACACACACTTATCCCAACGTTCTTGCCACTTTCTGAACAATTCTGGAAGTCCTCTTTCCTGAATGTATTTAGTTGCACTGCGGTCGCTGCCTCCATGTCCTGAATTGATTCAAAACATTTACCTTTCAAGGTCATTTTGCCTTTGGGGAAGAGCCAGAAGTCACACGGTGCCAGATCTGTTGAATAAGGTGGATGAGGAAACAATGTAATGTTTTTACTTGAAAGAATTTTGGTACCAGAAGCGATGTGTGACACGGAGCCTTTCCATCCTGATAAAAACATGTGGTGAATGCTGTTGCCAAGTGCCATCCAATGGAAAGGCACGGATCTTCAATATGTGATGCAGCACATCAAACCTTAGTAAGAGTGAGTGACAAGTTTCAACTTGTTCGGTGCAGTCAGGTGTGAGCTATGATTGAGAGAAGGTGTGTTTTAAAGTGTGCTATACATCATGGATCATGAACAATACATTAACATGAGCTGGGAAAATGGTTTCATTCTCCATCATGAGAACATTCAACCATGGAGACCAGAAGGCAATAGGAAGACATGTTCACAAACTGAAACACAAAGGATTTCAAACAAATAATTATGTATACAAGAAACTATCCTCAAAATGAAAGTGAAATTAAGATTTTGCCAGAATGGAAAAGGAAAAAAAAAGCTGAAGGAGCTTGTCATTGGCAGACTTACCCTATAAGAATTGCTACAGGGTATCCTTCAGTCTGAAATGAAAGGTCACTAGATAGTCACTCAAAAACGACATGAAGAAATTAAAAATGATATCAAATGTAACTAGAGAGAAAAATAAAAAATTCAGTATTAATATATTTTTGTTTTGTAACTCCTCTGTTTTCTTATATGATTTAAAAGAACTACAAATCAATAATTATAAATCTATGATAACTGACTCATTATGTATAAAAATAAAGATATAATTTGTGACAATAACACTATAGGGAGCAGAGCTACATATGACCATTTTTGTTACGATGTCATAAATAAGTTAGTATAAATGCAAAATAGATAGTTACAAATTAAGATGTTAATGAGAATTACAGGGCAACAACTAAGAAAACTGAAAAATATAGTTTAATAAATTACCAGAGAAATAAAATGATACACTAGAATATATGTATTTACCAGAAAAAAAGGCAATGATTGAGCAATTGAGGACAAAAAAATATATGACATGTAAAAATCAAGTAGAAAAATTACAGATGTAAGTCCTTCCTTATCAGTAATTATATTATACATAAATGGATTAAACTCTCCAATGAAAAAAGGCAGAGATGGAAGAATGAATAAAACTCCTGATCAAACCTTATACTTTGTACAACAGACTGACTTTAGATTCAAATACACAAATTTTGAAACTAAAATGAAGAAAAATAGTAAATAAATGAGAGCTGGTGTAGCTATACCATTATTAGACAAAATATACTTTAGACAAAAATTATTAAAATTACATAAACACATTATATAATGATATGTTTTCAATTCATTAACAAAATATAATAATTATGAACATATATGCACCTGACAGCAGAACCCAAAGTATGAGACAAAAATATACAGAATTCAAGGAAGAAATAGGTAATTCAACAATAATAGTTGGAGAGTTCAATATCCAGTATTCAATACACAGAACAGCTAAACAGAATACCAGCAAAGAAACTGAAGATTTAAATAGTACTATAAAGCAACTAGACTAGCAGACATATATAGAACACATCACTCAAGGACCGCAGAATACATAACCTTCTCATGTTCTCATAGGACCTATGATAGGATAGGCCACGTGTTAACATACAAAACTTGTATTGACACATTTAAATTATTGAATCACATAAATTATCATCTCTGATCAGAAGAGAATAAAATTGGGAATCAATACCATAAGAAAATCTGGAAATTTCACAAATATGTGTAAGTTAAATATCACACTATTAAACAACAAAAAGTTAAAGAAAAAATCATAAGAGAAATTAGAAAATACTTTGAAATGAAAGAAAATGAAAAAATGGCATACTAATACTTATGTATGGGATGTTGTAAAAGCAGTACTTAAAGGGAAATATACCTGTAAACACCAAGATTAAAAAGTAAGAAATACCTTAATCCACCTTAGGAAACTAGAAGTACAATAGAAAACTAATCCTGAAACAAGCATAAAATATAATAATAAATATTAGTTTAGAAATAAAGAAAACTGGGAATAGAAATACAATAGATATGATTAACAAAACCAAAAGTTATTTCTTTGAAAATATAAAAAGAAATATTGATACGCTCTTGATAGACTCACTAAGAGAAAATAACCAAATTACTGAAAGTAGAAGTGAAATTGGAGATATTACCACTGTCCTTAGGGAAATCAAAAGGATTATAAGGATACGGTGTCTTATTGTAGGCCAATACTTAGGTTACCTAGATAAAATGGAGTATTTTCTCGAAAGATACAACCTATGAAAACTAGCCCAAGGAGAAATATAAAATGTAAATAGTTCTATAACTGATACAGACAATGAATAATTTTTATGCGTTAAAAAGGTTTTTTTACTCTCAGACCTCACATGCCCAGGCCTCCCCATTTTCCTAGGTGCTGAGACAAAGTCGGGGCTTGGGTGATATATATAAATATATATATATATATATATATATATATATATATATATATATATATATATATATATATATATATATATATATATATATATATACTTATCTCCACGGGGCCAAAATAATGTACACATGTGGACACTTTGGTCAACATTGCTCAAGTAGTAGTTCGCCATAATCAGAAGTGTCTGGACCCTGATGATAACCTCTTTGAGCAACGCTTCTAATTGCAGAAGTCAAATGTGACTTGTATTCATCTTTTGTTATTGGTATATATCGAGTATTACAATTAATACAGTTTTCCTTTCTTAAAATGTGTACACATTTTTTTGGCACCCTCTGTGAGTGTGCGTGTGTGTGTGTGTGTGTGTGTGTGTGTGTGTGTATCTTTACTTCATCCTCCATCATGGCAATACTCCATGTCACACATCGTTTCTGGTACATGGCAATTTCTGTCAAATAAAAACATGACAGTGTGTCTTCATCCACCTTATTCACTAGATCTGGCATTGTGGGACTCCTGACTCTTCCCCAAAGTCAAAATGACCATGAAAGGTAAATGTTTTGAATTGATTCAGGACATGGAGGCAGCATCAATAGCACAACAAAAGACTCTCACAAAAGAGGACTTTTACAGCACCTTCAGAAAGTGTCAAGTGTGGTGGGATAAGTGTGTTCCAAGCGAGGGAGAATATTTTCAGGGAGATTAATGGCAGTGTGTCTTGTACTGTAATAATTTTTTTAATTTAAAATTGACCATCTGTTTTGATCACATCTCGTGTGTTTGTGTGTGTGTGTGTGTGTGTGTGTGTGTGTGTGTGTGTGTGTTATGCTAGGGAAACATTACAGATGAGGAAATAAAGGCTCAGGGGTGTAAGGAATTTCCCCCCATACACATGGATTTTTAGTGTTAAAACCAGGATTCTCACCCAGGCCATCTCACTCTTGAGCCACTTCTTTTGGCTTCAACCCCATTTGTCTCCTGGAAAAAAGAGAAACGGCATTGCCGGCAGTACTGATATATTTCCAAAGTTGCTTTCCACTGCAGCAATTCACCCACAAATTAAATCGAAAATAATAAGTGCAGTCAGAAACCTTCATCAGCTTTTCAGTAGGAGCCATGAGTTTCTAATACACCAGTTGGAAAGTTGGAACTTGGTTTCAGAGACTCAATATCTCCAACAGAAGGAGGGACAGATCACAAGTCCTCTTGATGATACATTCATTCACTCATTCATTCAGCAGATGTGAATGGAGGGCCTACTGTATGTCAGAATATGTTTTAACAAAGCAAAACAAAAATCTTCATGGAGCTTACATTCAAGTGTGGAGAAACAGACAGTAAACTGTATAAGTAAAATTTACCAGGTCTTACATGGTGATGTGTACCATGAAGAACAATAAAGCAGGAAAAAGGAAAGTACAGCAATTCAGATATAATGGTTCCTTTCTGCAGACTGGAAAAACAAGAGTTACTCTTTTTGTTTGATATACTACATTTCCCAGAACTTGAGATGAAATGCCCCCACAAGGTCTAAGTTGATTTTTCTCCGCTATCACTTATTTGTTTTATTTCTTTGCAAATTATTAACTTTGCAAGATATGATGTTGCAAGGGTTTGTCTCAGTCTGCACTCCCCTACCCCCATTCCACTGTGGCAACTGTCTTATCTACTTTCCCTGTCCATACTGCCCACTCAAAAGGCCTGCTCTTTGCTGGTTGTGAGCCTATGATAAAATAGAAAAAAAAAAGAAAGAAAAAGAAAGAAAAAAAAAACTCTCTGATTTGTTCCTCTATTTTTCTGCTTCTTACCTCAGGTTTTACTTTCTTTTCAAGGACCTGGGGTAGCATCACAGGTGTGAATTTTGGAGTCAGAGAAGCCTGAGTTTAAACCTTAGTTTTTCTACTTACTGACTATGGAAACCCTGACAAATTACTTAATGCCTGCATAGTATGAATTGGATATAATTCTAGTGAAATGATCTGAAGTCATGATCTAGATAGAGAAGTTGGCACCAGAATGTAAATCAATGCAACTTTTCAGACAGGGAATCACAGAGCTCAGATGAGCCCAAAATTAAAAGTTTGAGTATGCCATTGAACAATGAAATTGAACTGCTGAGGTGCTGCTAAAAAGAGAGGGGGTTATTAAATGGAAAGTTGAGGAATGAAGTTATAAATACTAAATATGACCTCAATATCAACTACAGAACTGAAGGCTTCTGTCTATACAAATAGGTTCTTTCTTCTTGATCATGTATCTTTTTCTATATATTTTAATTAACATATATTTTCTTTCTTTTAAAATTGTATAAAAACTGTGATTATAGTGGCTAAATTCACTCCACAGGTTTAAGAATATGGAACCATAATCACAGTGGATGTAGAGGAGGTCTGAAGTGGCTGAAGAAATGTTGGGAAGTGACAGAGTATTTTTTTGGGTTATACATGAAATTATTTTATCTTTTTTAGACAGAGACATTTTGGAAGAAAGTATATGAAAATAAGGGTATGTAGATGCTGGGCAGCCATAAGCATGGACTCTAATGGATATGTATTGCTTTTTGGCAAACTAGCATTAAATTTGCCCTCCTGATAATGCTCCACTTTCCTTTTATAGATTTACCGTTGCCTTTTATATTAAGTCTACTTAAAGCAATGGCACTGCTCTACTTTAACCAAGAGGCACATCCTGACCTAAATCAGGATAATGTAATGCACTGTGGTTAGATTTTGGATTTTAATAATAAGGACAAAAAAATAAATAAATAAATCAAAGGGCAATGTATAAAAATCCACTGCATTCCTATATAGTAACAATGAAATTTCAGAAAATTAAATGAAAAATACATTTCTTTTTGCAATTGCAACAAAAATAATAAAACACCTAGGAATCAATTTAACAAAGTATGTGAAGTACCTATACACTGAAAACTATGAGACATTATTAAAAGATATTGAAGAAGACACAAAAAAATGGGAAGATATTCTGGGTTCATGGATTGGAAGAATAAACATAGTTAAAACGTCCATACTACCTAAAGCAATATACAAATAAAATGCAATCCCCAGCAAAATCTCAGTGACATTTTTTAAAGAAATAGAACATAAAACTATCAGAGTTGTATGGTATCACAGTATAAATAAACCCTAAGAACATTACACTAATTGAAATGAGCCAGTCACAAAATAAAAAAAATACTTAATGATTCCACATACTGCGGGTGCCAAAAAATGTATTCAAGTGGACACTATGGTCAGTGTTCCTCAAGCAGTAGTTCACCATAATCAAAAGTGTCTGGACGCTGATGCTAAAAACTTTGAGCACCTCTTCTAATTGCAGAAGTCAACTGTGACTTGTTTTCATCTTTTGATATCTGCACATATTGAGTATTACAATTTTAATACAGTTTTCCTTTCTTAAAATGTGTATACATTAGTTTGGACTCTCTTAATATGATGCGTCTAAAGTAGTCGAACTCTTAGAAAAAGAAAGTAGAATGGTGGTTGCCAGGGGCTGGGGGAGGGAAAAAGAGGGAGTTACTGTTTAATGGGAACAGAATTTCAATTTGGCAAGATGAAAAAGTTCTAATGATCGGTTGGAAAACAATGTGCATAGAGTTAACAGTATTGCACTGTACTCTTGAGATGGCAAATTTTATGTTAAGTTTTTTTTTTTTTAATCAAAATAAGAAATAAAGGAAAAAGTCAACTAGGAGTGACATAATAAAAATGGCAGCGTGAGGTGAGCCTCTTGAAATCTCCCTTGGAATTTACAAGAACTTGAACAACTACAACTCCACAAAGGACTCCCTGTGCAGCAGACAGGGAAGATTAAGAGGCACACTACAGAAATAACCTAAAGGTGGGCAAATTGCCTGAGCGGGGTGGGGGGAAGGGAGAAGTGTGGAGACAGAGCCATGCAGGTGCAGAAAGCAGACCTAGCGCAGTGCTCCAAGCTCTCTGCATCCTGAAGCTAACACAGCTGGGGGAGAGGGAAGATCTCGGACTGCTAGATCTCTGCTTATGGCCCACAGGGCTGAGGGGGCAGCATATAACATGGCTGAAGCCAATGATCACAGCAGAAACTTCAGAGCAAAGACTGAGGGAAAAAGGCTGAAAACGGTGGTTTAAGCCCTCACTGCCAAGCAGAGAACGGAAGCCTTAGGCACTGAGACTAGCCTCCCCCTCCCTACCCTCCCAGTGCTCGCCCCACCCCCACCTGTCCGGTGCTAGAAGCAGAACAGTAGCAGTATCAGATCAAAAGAACAGAATATTTACAGTTCTGAGAACTGTGGTCTGCAGACACAGATTCGCAGCACAACTAATTCTGGCAAAGGGGAGGAAGCTGTGGAAGCAGGACTGGCTGTGGTGGTGGTCGCCGCCATTGCTCTGGGCCACCTCTCACAACTCACCCCGCCCCTGGCCCCACCTATCTATGCGAAACCCTGCAGGAATAAACAGAACCGCTGAAACACACAAGCTCTGAATCTGGTGCAGGAAGAATTTGGAACTTCAGAAGCTCTCCACATCCCCCTAAGGAGGTGGCACCATATGACCCAGGCAAACTGTTCACAGAGGAGGTCACCTTCCAGGGAATCCCACCATTGTGTGAGAAGCTGGAATACTGCAGAGAAAACATAACACTACAGTGTGAGAGAGAGAAAAGGCTGTAGTCGGAGAGAAAATAAAACATTTTACCAACACGTACTGGAAAACAAAAGAAAGACCTCTTCCTATCAACCTATTGCAGAAACCACTCCTGGAGATGTCTAGGTAGAGAAACAATAAATCATTAATTGCCATGCATTACCAAGGCAACAAGACAGCTCAGAAAGAAAGTGAAATATCTCCAGAAAATGAACTTAAATATATGGAAATATGTGACTTAAATGACAGAGAATTAAAGATTGCAGTTCTGAAAAAACTAAACGAGAGGCAAGAAAACACAGAGAGACAGTTTAATGCACTCAGAAACACAATGAAAGAACAGCATGAACACTTTACCGAGAGATTAACATTTTAAAAAAAGAACCAAATAGAATTTCTGGAGATTAAGAACTCAATAGAAGAAATGAAGAACGAGATAGCCAGCTTAGGTTGTAGAGTTGACCAGACGGAGGAAAGAATCAGTGACATCAAAGATAGGAAACTGTAAATGACATCGATGGAAGAAGAAAGAGACTCGAGACTTAAAAGAAATGCAAGAACTCTACAAGAACTTTCAGACTCCATCAGAAAGAGGAATATAAGAATAATGGGCATAGAGAAGGAGAAGAAAGAGAGAAGGGAACAGAGAGTATATTCAAACAAACAGTCGACGACAACTTCCCAAACTTGAGGAAAGAACTGAATCCTCGTATCCAGGAAGCAAATATAACAGTTAATTACCTCAACCATAACAGGCCTTCTCCAAGGCACATTGTATTGAAGCTGTCTAAAATTAATGACAAAGAAAGAATCCTCAAGACTGCCAAGGAAAAGAAGACGGTAACCTACAAAGGAAAGCCCATTAGAACATCATCAGATTTTTCAGCAGAAACTCTACAAGCCAGAAGGGATTTCAAATATTGAAACTATTGACAGAGAGAAATTATGAGCCAAGAATAATATATCCAGCAAAGATATCCTTTAGATATGAAGGAGGAATAAAGACCTTTCCAGACATTCAGAAGCTGAGGGAATTTTCTAACACATGACCTGCACTACAAGAAATACTAAAGGAGGCTATTTGATCACCATCAACAGGGACAATTTGTGGCAACCAAAACATAAAATGGGGGAGAGTAAAGGCCAGAACCGGAATATGGGAATGGAGAAAGTAAGCATGCTGAAGAAAAGGGAATACTCTAAATATCAAACTTTCTTTTACATAAACTTAAGGGTAACCACTCAAAAAAAAAAAAAATCCAGAACTGAAATATATACTGTAATAAAAGAAGAAACAGAGCGATGAATCATAGAATACCACCACACAGAAATAATAGAAAACAACAAAAAAGCAAAGAAACAATGGAGACACAGTCTTACCAGAAAACAGAAGATAGAATGATAGGAAATTCTCACATATCAATAATCACCCTAAATGTAAATGGACCTGAACTCAGCAATAAAGAGGCACAGAGCAGTAGGTTGGATCAAAAATCTAAACCCAACCATATGCTGTCTCCAAGAGACACATCTCAGCTACAAGGATAAGCATAGACTCAAAGTGAAAGTGTGCAAATTGACACTCCAAGCAAATGGTATCCAGAGAAAATCAGGTGTGGCCATAATGATATCAGATAAAACAGACTTCAGGGTGAAAAACGAAACAAGAGACAAAGACGGACACTTCATAATGTAAAGGAGACTATACAACAAGAAGACATAACAATCATCGATATTTATGCCCACAATCAGGAAACACCAAAATATACCAAGCAACTAGTAACAGAACTAAAGGAATAAATTGACCAAAACACAATTACACTAGGGGATTTAAATACATCATTGACAGTTATGGATGGATCATCCAAACAGAAAATCAATCATGAAATATCATATCGGACTATACATTATTTTCTAGTGTACATGGAACATTCTCAAGGATAGACCATATATTGGGATATAAAACTAGCCTCAGCAAATTTAAGAGGATTGAAATCATGCCAAGCATATTCTCTGATAACAACGCTTTGAAAGTGGATATCAACTGCATGGAGATTAAACAACATACTTTTAAAGAAAGACTGGGTCAAAGAAGAACTTAGAGGAGAGATACAAAGATACACAGAAACAAAAGAGAATGAAAATATATCCTACCACATTTTTGGGATGCAGTAAAAGCAGTTTTAAGAGGGAAATTTATATAATTACAGGCCTATCTCAAGGGAGATGAGGGTAAGGGGGATCGAATATATGGTGATGGAAGGAGAACTGACTCTGGGTGATGAACACACAATGGGATTTATAGATGATGTAATACAGAATTGTACACCTGAAATCTATGTAATTTTACTAACAATTGTCACCCCAATAAATTTAATAAAATAAAATTAAAAAAAAAAAGAAACAAGAGAAATCCCAAATTAATAACTTCACATTATACCTTAAAAAACTAGAAAGGAAGAACAAATGAAACCGAAGGTCAGCATAGGAAAGGAAATAATAAAATCAGAGCAGAACTAAATGAAACAGAGAACAAAAGGACAATAGAAAATATTAATATGACAAAGAGCTGGTTCTTTGAAAAGATTAACAAAATCGACAATTCCTTGGCTGAATTCTAAGATAAGAAGAGAACAGACACTAACAAACAAAATTAGAAATGAAAAGGAGGAAGCTTTCACGGATGCCACAGAAATACAAAGGATCATCCAAGAATACTATGAAGGACTATATGCCACCAAATTCAATAACCTAGAAGTAATGGACAAGTTCTTAGAAATATGTAGCCTTCCTAGGCTGAACCATGAAAAACTGGAAAATCTAAACAGACCAATCACCAGTAACGATATTGAATCAGTCATCCAAAACCTTCCCAAAAGCAAAAGTCTGGGACCAGATGGCTTCACTAGTGAATTATACCAAACCTTCAAAGAGGATCTAATACCAATCCTGCTCAAACGCTTCGAAAAAATTGAAGAAGCGTCAGTGCTCCCTAACTCATTTTATGAAGCCAACATTACCCTGATACCAAAACCTGGTAAGGACAACACAAAAAAAGAAAACTACAGACAAATATCTTTGATGAATAAAGATGAAAAAATCTGAAACAAAATTCTAGCAAATCGAATGCAACAATGCATTAAAAAGATTATTCACCACCACCAAGTGGGGTTCATCCCAGGGCACAAGGGTGGTTCAACATCTGCAAATCCATCAATGTGATACATCACATAAACAAAATAAAGGACAAAATCATATGATTATATCAGTTGTTGCAGAAAAAGCATCTGACAATATACAACATCCATTTAAGATTAAAACATTTAATAAAACAGGCATAGAAGGAAAATACCTTAACATAATAAAGGCCACATATGACAAATACTCAGCTAATCTCATAATTAATGGTGAAAAACTGAAGCCCTTTGCTCTATGTTCAGGAACACGACAGGGCTGTTCCCTATCACCTCTGCTTTTCAACATAGTGTTGGAAGTCCTCGCCAGAGCAATCAGGCAAGAAAAAGAAATAAAAGGCATCCAAATTTGGAATGAAGAAGTTAAATTGTCACTCTTTGCAGATGACATGATGCTATATATATGGAGAACTCTAAAACTCCACCAAAAAGCTATTAGAAACAATCAACGAATACAGTAAAGTTGCTGGCTACAAAACCAACGTACAAAAGTCCATTGTATTCCTATATACTAACACTGAAATCTTCAAAAAAAAAAAAAAGGAATAAAAATAACAATTCATTTTGCAATTGCAGCAAATAGAATAAAATACCTAGGAATAAACTTAACCAAGGATGTGAAAGACCTGTATACTGAAAACTATAAGACATTTTTAAAAGAAATTGAAGAAGACACAAAGAAATGGAAAGACATTCCATGCTCATGGATTAGAAGAATCAACATAGTTAAAATGGCCATATTACCCAAAGCTACATACAGATTCAATGCAATCCCCATCAAAATCCCAATGGCATTTTTTAAAGAAATAGAACAAAAAATAATCAGATTTGTTTGGAACCACAAAAGACCCCAAATAGCCAAAGCAATCTTAAGAAAAAAGAACAATACTGGAGGTATCACACTCCCTGACTTTAGCGTGCACTACAGGGCTACAATAATCAAAACAGCGTGGTATTGGCAGAAAAACAGACATGTGGACCAATGGAATAGAATTGAGAATCCAGAAATAAAACCACATAAATATGAACAGATAATTTTTTGACAAAGAAGCCAAAAACATACAGTGGATAAAAGACAGACTCTTCAATAAATGGTGCTGGGAGAATTGGATAGCCACGTACAAAAGAATGAACCTGGACTGCTATCTGTCACCCTGTACCAAAATTAATTCAAAATGGATCAAAGACTTAAGCATAAGACCTGACACAATAAACTGCATAGAAGAAAACATAGGTACTAAAATTATGGACCTTGGGTTCGAAGACCATTTTATAAATTTGACTCCAAAGGCAAGGGAAATAAAAGCTAAAATAAGTGAATGGGACTATATGAAACTTAAATCTTCTGAACAGCAAAAGAAACCATTGACAAAAGAACGAGGCAACAAACTGAATGGAAGAAGATTTTTGCAAACAGTGCCTCCATTAAGGGGTTAATATCCAAAATGTACAAGGAACTCATGAATCTCAACACCAAAAAAACAAACAACCCAATTGAAAAATGGGCAGAGGACCTGAAGAGACATTTCTCCAAAGAGGACATACAAATGGCAAATAGACATATGAAAAAACGCTCAACGTCACTAATCATCAGAGAAATGCAAATCAAAACCACAATGAGATATCACCTCACCCCAGTCAGAATGGCTATCATCAACAAGACAAATAGTAACAAGTGTTGGAGAGGCTGTGGAGAAAAAGGAACCCTCATACACTGTTGGTGGGAATGCAGACTGGTGCAGCTGTTATGGAAGGCAGTGTGGATGTTCCTCAAAAAATTACGAATAGAATTATCATATGACCCAGCAATCCCTCTCCTGTGTATCTACCAAAAAAATCTGAAAACATTTATACATAAAGACATGTGTGCTCCAATATTCATTGCAGCTTTGTTTACGGTGGCCAAGACATGGAAACAACCAAAATGTCCTTCGATAGATGAATGGATAAAGAAGTTGTGGTATATATGCACAATGGAATACTATTCGGTGGTAAGAAAAGATGAAATAGGACCATTTGTGACAACACAGATGGATCTTGAGAATATAATGCTGAGCGAAATAAATCAGACAGAAAAAGCAGAGAACCATATGATTTCACTGATATGTCGTATATAAACCAAAAACAACAAAAGAACAAGAGAAACAAATGTGAAACAAAAACTCATAGACACAGACAATGGTTTAGTGGTTATCACAGGGTAATGGGGGAGGACGGTGGTAGATGAGGGTAAAGGGAATCAAACATATGGTGATGGAAAGAGAAGTGACTCTGGGTGGTGAACACACAATGTGATTTATAGGTGATGCAATACAGAATTGTTCACCTGAAATCTATGTAACTTTACTAACAATTGTCACCCCAATAAACTTTAATTGAAAAAAAAATAAATAATAAATGTTTTTTAAAAATGAGGCAAAAACTGATAAAACAGCAAACAAATAGACAAGTCCACTGCAATACTTAGAAACTTGAAAAAATTCTGTCAATCACTGATAAATCAAGTGCGTAGAAATTTAGTTAGAATATAGTAGATGTGAACAGGACAGTTAAATTGACTGAATTGACATGAATAAAATAAAATGGGATCAAATATGTGATGATGGAAGGAGAACTGACTCTGGATGATGAACACACAATGTGATATATAGATGACATATTACAGAACTGTACACTTGATTCCTATGTAACTTTACTAACCATTGTTACTCCAACAAAATTTAATGAAAAACATAACATACTTGCAACAACTACAGAATATACATGTTCCTCAAGCTCACTTGGAGTATTTACCATGGTAGAATACATTCTGAGCCACAAAATACATCTTAACAAATTTAAAAGTATAGAAATCTTACAAAGTATGTTTTCAGAATGCAATTGAATTAAACTAATAATCAACAACAGAAAGGAATCTAGGGAATCCCCAAATATTTGGGGATTCATCAACACACTTCTAAGTGAAACATTGCTCAAAGAATAAGTCCCAAGAGAAATTTTAAAACATTTTAAACTAAATGAAAATGCAAAATATATATAAAAAAATGACAGGCTGCAGAAGCAGTGGAGTACTTAAGGAGAATTTACAACATCAAATGAATATATTATAAAAGAAGAAAGATCTAATACCAGTAATCTGTGCTTCTCTTTTAGTAACCTAGAAAGGAAGAGAACTTGACCCAAAAGCAAGAAGAAAATAAATAATAAACATTTGAACCAAAATGAAAAAAAAGTTGGAAAGAGAAAAACAATAGACAAAATCAATGAATCCAAAAGCTAGTTCTTAGAAAGAGGAATAAAATTGATAAATGTCTGAGTAAGCCAACCACAAAAAAAGAGAACACACAAATAACAAATATCTGAAATGAAAGATGTCACTACTACTAATCCCATGGACATTTAAAGATAATAAAATAATACAAGGAATAATTCTATGGCCACAGATTTGATGACTTAGATGAAATGGCCCAATTCCTTGAAAAACACAAACTAAAAATGCTCACAAAAGAAAAAAATTAGCTCCTCAGAATAGGCCTATATCTATTGAAGAGATTGAAGTAATAACTAATAGCCTTCCAAAAAAGAAATCACCAATCCTATAGCTTCCCTGGTGGATTCTACCAAACACTGAAAATGCAAATGATATCAAATATCCACAATCTCTTTCAGAAAATAGAAGCTGAGGGAATGCTTCTAACTCATTCTATGAGGCCAGTATTACCTATCCTAATACCCAAATGAGATAAAGACATTACAAGAAAAGAAAACTATAGACCAATATCTATCACAGATATAGAGGTAAAAATTATCAACAAAATATTAGCAAATCCAATCAAACAATTTATAAAAAAATTATACACCACTGCCAAATGTGATTTATTACAGATAGGCAAGCCTGGCTCAATAATTACATATCAATGTACTTCACCATATCAACAGGCTAAAGAAGAAAAATCACGATTGTATCAACTGATGCAGAAAAAGTTTTTGACAAAATTCAACACCCATTGAGGATTTAAAAAATATTAACAAAATAAAATAAAGAGTAACTTCCTCAACTTCATAAAAACCCACAGCCAACATCATACTTAACGGTGAAAAATTGGAGCCTTGTGCTGTAATATCAGGAACAAGGCAATGATGTCCTGTTACCACTCCCATTCAACATCATACAGTAAGTCCTAGCTGGTTCAATAAGGGAAGAAAAGGAAATGAAATTATTGTCTATAGAGAAAATTACATGGAACGGACAAAAATAATCTGGAAATAATGTTACTGTAGCAAGGTCACAAACTTCAAGGTTAATGTATGTTGCGTCCTGCGCAACACTGGCTGTGGGGAGGTGAGAAGAGGCGGCTTTGGGTTAAGCTGTAAGAAAGAAGCAGAGACTCAATGCAGTTAAATCTCAGAGAGCCAAGGGTCTCGCAGCCTCGAAAGACTAGAGCACCGAATCGGACCAACTGAAGGTATTTATTGATTACACACAAGGAAGTTACACTGTTTAAGACACGGTCTGTGAAACTCAACCACTACGTCAGAAAATGACTTCAAACAGAAATTATTTGTCCCGAAACAGCTGAAGCATATAGTCCCATGGTGACTAAGGTGCGGTATGCACCTCCCTGGGGGGATAGTCTCTCGTGGTAAAACAATTCCATGAGCTGAGAAGAAACGGCTTGATCTTATCGCTCTAAAGACCTCTCTCACAATCAGGTGAGAGGAAGCAGCAAGAGTCAGCAGCAGCTTTTCTCAAGCACGGGGCAAGTGGAGGCAAGGCCCCTTCCCAGATCTTCCAAGGCAGCTCATCGGGGCTCTCAGTGGGGTTCCGTCTGGCTTAAGTTGCCCCCCCCCACCCACGTAGGGAATCTTACTCGTTTTTGACTGCAAACCCTTCTTTTGGAGACCAAACAGAGAGACACAAGGTGTAACAAACTCAGTCCCAGAGAAGCACGGTCCCACAGACTCTTCTTTCCTTAAGGAAACGTGTGGAGGGACAAACGGCTAGGCTGTTGTGTGACCACAAATATATAACAAATTAAATGCTTTCCTAAGTACCTGCAATGAACAGTTGAAATTTGAAATATATATATATATATATATGCACATATATATACACACACACACACATATATGTATATGTATACACACACACACACACACACACATACACACACACACATATATATAGCAATAGCACCAAATAAAATAATTAGGTATAAATCTAAAAAAAAAAAATCTGTGGGGTCTATATGTATTTAAAAGTTTATATGGAAATACAAAAAGCCTAGAATAGCCAACGTAATACTGAAGAATAGAAACAAAATTGGAGGACATAAACTACTCAATTTTAAGACGCACTATAAACCTATGTTTTAAACAAGACAGCATGATATTGGCAAAAGAATAGACATATAGAACAATGGAACTAGAGAGAAAGCCCAGAACTGGACCCACACAAATACAAAGTGTGATAAAAAATATGCTGTTTAAACAAAAATTATTACAGTAAATGACACATTGCCATTAATCACTCTCAAAATACTCCCCCTTGCTTTAACACACTGATTCCATCGTTCTTGCCACTTTCTGAAGCAGTTCTGGAAGTCCTCTTTCATGTCTTTAGTTGCGCTGTCATGGCTGTCTCGATATCCTGAACCATTTTGACTTTGGGGAAGAGCCAGAAGTCACATGATTCCAGATCTGGTGAATAAGGTTGATGAGGACCCACTGTAATGTTTTCATTTGACAGAAATTGCCATATACCAGAAGTGATGTGTGACATGGTGCATTGTCATGATGGAGGATGAAACTGTTTGTCCATTTCTCAGGCCATTTTCTATGCACTTTATTTCTTTAATGTTCTAATAAGCCCTTATAATATTCAGAGTTTACCGTAATGTTCCTGGCTACTAACTGAGCTCGCACAATTCCATCAAGGTCAAAAAAAACAACAACCACAATTAACATCATCTTTCCATTGGATGACACTTGACAGCATCATTCACCATATGTTTTTGTCACACCTCCTATAGTCAATGGACTTTTGACAAAAGAGCAAAGGTCATTTTATGGAGCAAGGGTAATTTTTCAATAAATGGTGCTGGAATAATTGGATATCTATATATAAAATAAATTAACCTAGACATCGACTTTGCACCTTTCACACAAATTGATTCAAAATAGATCACAGGCCTAAATGTAAATCACAAAACTATAGACTTCTAAAAATATATTGGGAAAATCTAGGAGTTCGTTCATTTGGTGATGAGTTTTTAGTTTCAGAATCAACATCATAATCCACGTTAAAAATAAATTGATTAATTGGATTTTAACAATTTAAAAGCATCTGCTCCGAAAAAGACACTGTTAAGAGAATGAAAATAAAAGCCACAGACTGGGGAAAATATTTGCACAATTATATCTGATAAATGACTTGTATCCAAATATAAAAAAATGACACTTAATATTAAACAATAAGCAAACAAACAACCCAACTGAAAAGTGGGCAAATATCTGAACAGAAACCTCACCAAAGAAAACATACAAATGAAAAATAAGTACATGATCCCTGATGATGTAGATGCCTGATTACTGCACAGTACAGCTGAAGCTGTAGCTGAATAATAATGTCAATTACAATTACATACATATATATATATATATATATATATATATATATATATATATATATATATATATATATGTATATACACATATGTATATATGAAGCACAGTACAGCATTAGGAATAGAGACAGTGGAAATGTATTGGCTGTGTGCGATGTCAGAGAGGTAGTGGATAGGAGGGGGGGTTGTCACTATGTGAGGGATATAAATTATAAATGTCTAACTATTACATTGTTTTGTGTACCTGAAACTAATAAAAATGTTTTTAAAAGTATATGAAAATATGCTCAACATCATATGGCATCAGGGAATTTAAAATTAAAACAATGCAATACCAGTATAAACCTTTTAGAATGACTAAAATCCAAAAGACCATCAAATGTTGGTGAGATTGTAGAGCAAGAACTCTCATTCAGTCATAGTGCCAATGCAAAATGGTCCAACCACTTTGGAAGACATTTTGGCAATTTCTTACAAAGGTAAACATAGTCTTATCATAGAATGCAGCAATTGATCTCCTGGGTATTTACTTAAGTGATTTGAAAACTTATGTCCACACAAAAACCTGCATGTAAATATTTATAGCAGCTGTATTCATAATCACCCCAAACTGGAATTAACCAAGATGCCTTTGTGTAGGTGAATGGATAAATAAACTGTGGTATCGCCATACAAGAAAATATAACTGAGTGATAAAACGAAAACAACTGTCAAGCCATGAAAAGTAACGGTTCAATTTTAAATCCATATTGCTAAGTTAAAGAAGTCAGCCTGACAAGACTACATAGCGTATGATTGCAGTTATATGACATTTAGGAAGAGGAAAATCTATAGAAACAGTAAAATTATCAGGAGTTATCAGTGGTTCAGGAAGAAGGGGAACTGAATAGATAGAACATAGGGAGTTTTTAGGGCAGTTAAACTATTCTGTATGATACTGTGTTACGGGATATATGTCATTCTGCATTTTTCAAAATCCATAGAAATTTACAGCACAAAGACTGAATCTTAAATTATACAAATTTAAAAAAAATAATTTGGAAGGTCAGAGGACCCCAATAAGGAATGCAGACTGTGGAGAGAGAATGTAACTGTATTATAAATGTAAAAAACAACTTCACTTTAGAGGGTTGGGTGGGAAAGGTGCTAACCTATGTAACTTTGGAAAAGACTAAAGTCTGTAAGATGTAAAGTGAAATGAACTTCATATTATCATTGTACTCTAGGTCATAAAGTGTTTTCCCCTGGGGGTGTCATTTAACAATTCCCAAACCACTACACATTATACTGGAATTGAACAAATAAGTGAATGGATGGAGATTGGTAGGAAGTAGGATTTTTCCTATTGTAGTGGGATAGAAATAAGCAAGGAGAGGAGGCTAGAAAAATCCATGTGGTAACAGACTAGAGTTGGAGATATCAGTATACACCCATGTTTAGATCAATATTAATACAGATGGTTGCATATAGAAATCTTATAGATATGGGTACATACACTGGTTAGCATGCACACACGTATTTTCTTGCTCTGTTACCTTAGAGGGCCTAGAAGCAATGACACTTCAGTAGCAAGGAGCACACCTAGTGCCCAGACCTTGGTTTCTATTACTATTCTCCAAAACAGTATTCAGAGCTTCTTGGAGCAAATAATGATTCTAAGAATGAGGTGAGAAATATACAAAATAATTCTTGAGCCTATTGTAATGACAAACTAAAGAAATGCTTGAAACAACCACAACTTTGGAGGCATGTCAAAGATACATAGGAGCCAACTGCAAGATCTTTCACTGATCAATGCTGGAACAATTTAAGCAAAGTAGTGTTGGATTATAATTCAAAGTATAAAATTCATATACATGAGTCCATACTTACATAAATAAGTGATTTAATAAATGAATACATAGGGGGAGAATAGACAGATAGCCTATGCAGTTGAATTCCAAATAATCTATGTAGATACTCTGCCTTCAAAAAAGTGGAGCATAAGTCCCCCTCCTTTAAGTGTGGGCTGCACACAGCGACTCCCTTCCAGAGAATACTGGATGGAAAGAGGAAAAACAAGAGCAAATTTACAAGGAAGAAACCTGACAAGCACAACTCTATCAAGGTGATCAAGGTGAACATCAACAGTGATAAATCAGATTGACCGTATGAACCCTTGATATGACATGATAAAAATGGCCATTTACCTCTGTTATCTTCCTTAGAAAACTCAAAACCCCAGTCTAATAAGAGAATAGCATAAGAAAAATCTCAGTTGAGAGACAATTTATAAAATATGTGACCAGTACTTTGAAAACTAAGCCATCAAAAACAAGGAAATCTGATAAACTGTCAAGCTAAGAGTAGCGTAAGGGGACATGGCAAATAAATATAATATGACATCCTGGATGGAATTCTGGAACAGAAGAAGGACATTGGGTAATAACTAAGGAAATCTGAATACAGTACAATCTTTTGTTAATAACAATGTATCAATATCATTTCATTAAATGTAACAAATGTACTATACTAATGTAAGATGTTAATAGTAGGAGAAATTGGGTGTGTGTATATGGAAATTCTTTACTACCTTATGCATTTCTCTGCAAATCTAAAACTATTATTAAAGAGGAAGTTTATTTTGAAAAAATAAACTTTTTTGAGGTATGACTTATGTAAAAGAAATAGGATCTGGATGGATCTTGAGAGAGTAATGCTGAGCGAAATAAGTCAGACAGAAAAAGCAGAGAACCATGTGATTTCACTGATATGTGGTATATAAACCAAAAACAACAAAAGAACAAGACAAACAAATGAGAAACAGAAACCTATAGACACAGATAATAGTTTAGTGGTTGCCAGAGGGTAAGGTGGGTGGGGGGTGGGGGGTGGGAGATGAGGGTAAGGGAGATCGAATATATGGTGATGGAAGGAGAACTGACTCTGGGTGGTGAACACACAATGGGATTTATAGATGATGTAATACAGAATTGTACACCTGAAATCTATGTAATTTTACTAACAATTGTCACCCCAATAAATTTAATTAAAAAAAAAATTTGGGGATTAGAAAGGAGGAAGTAGTGGCCAACATCTGCTTAGAAGCCCTAGTAGATAATTGCAAGATAATTCTGGATAAGACAAATCACTAGTGACTGGATTATGTTATGTTCCCTTCTCTAGTTCTCTGACAATTTTGTGATTCAGCTATTGTTTCCTTTTTACTATCAACCAACTGTGTTACTATCAACCAGAGTGATGAGCTCCAATAATCACCAGTTACAGTGGAGATTAATACTGGGTGGAGACTTTGTGCCTCATCAACCTTCACTATTGGTAAATTTATAGGTGACTTACTGGGTCAGATCTTTATCACTAATTCAAGTCCGTGTAGAGGGCCATTTGAATAGATACTAATGTGTGGTGGGAAGACATTTGGTTGACACTAATAAATATTAATTTTCTCCTTCAAAAAAAAAAAAAAGAAAAAAAAGAAATAGGATCCATTTAAACTATCTGAAGAGACTTTTAAAATAATGTTTTTTTAAAAGTCATTGTAGATTCACATGCAGTTGTAATAATACAGAGAAATTCCATGCACCCTTTACTCAGTTTCCCATAGTGGGAATAAAACTATAGACAACACTACAACCAGAATATTAACATTGATACAGTCAAAACACAGAGCAGTTCCATCACCACAGGGATACATAGGTGAGGGAAAGGAAAAGATGGAGAAGATCGTATGGTTATAAAAGGGCAATAGGAGTGGTCTTTGTGTTGATGGAACTATTCTGCATCCTGACTGTATCACTGTCAGTATTCTGGTTGTGATACTGTGATACTGTGAGATATCACAAAGAGTTACTACTGGAATAAATAGGGTAAAGTGTACACAGGCTCTCCCTGCATTATTATTTTCAATCTGTTTCAACCCTACGCTGTCTTTTTCTTCCAATAGAACTTATCACAGTCTAAAATTCTATGCAGTTTGCATATTTATTATATTTATTAATTTCTGTCCCTAGAATATTATACTAGAATTGTAATTTTCTTAACTGCATGAATCCCTTGGTGTTTTGCTCCTGCTGTATCCTTAGTGCCTATGACAGTTCCAGGACATATTATGGGTTCAAAACTATTTGTTGAACGAAGTGAAGTTTATAAAAGTATCGCTCTATTTCATTATGGTATATTCAGACCTAAAGGGTGTTTCCCTCCAAGAGCTCAAGTCTGAACTTGGTGTCTCTCACATTCCTCTTGTCCTGTTGGCAATGAGTTAGCACTTCTAATACTAACACAGCTCAGAGTGGGTCTACCTACAGGCTGCTGTTCCCAGGATCCTTCCTCTCACGAGAATCTAACTGGGAAATCCTAAAAATGGTATCACATATGGTCTGCCCCTTGATCTGCACTTTTGCCCTTACTCAGCATTAGCTACCAAGCACTCTGCCTCTTATTAAAAAAGTTGTTTGCTATTTGAAAAGAAAATATGGACATCTTTAAACGTCGACTTCTAAGTATTTCAACAATCCTCAAATTGATACATGCTCCTGTTCCATCAAAATATATACATTTTCCTCCAGATTTCTAAGAAAGCTATATGCTTGTCCAACTGATTCTCTAGCATCAACTTCCTCAAATTATAGGGCTATAGATATAGCAGGTTCAGGAGAAAAGGCATCCTTCCATTCTGCTTCTCTCCATCTCCCAATGGAGACCGTGCCACAGCTGTACTCTTGTTCAGCATCCTAATTGTTCAAAATATTTGCTTACATTTATTCACTGTTTCCTATTCTTTTGCTCCAATTCCTATTATTCCCATAATTGCACTGAAAACACTCTCATTGATGTTACTAAGGACCTCTCTGTTATTAAATCCCATGGCTAGTTAACTGGCTTCATCTTACTTGACCTATTCATTTTTGACATTGTTGCTCACTCCCTTCTCTTGGAAATACTCCTTTCACTTGACTTTCAGGACACCACACATTTTTGGTTTTCCACCTAACTCACGGTCACTCTTTTTTTTCATCTTATTTTTGGTTTCCCCTACTTATTTGAACTTCTAAATATTAGAAAACCCCAGGTTCATTTTTTTAGACAATTTCTTTTCTCAATGTACACTCACCCCCTAAAAATGTGATTTCATCTCATCTGTTGGCTGTATTACCATCTATACACTTCTTCGACAGCCTAATGAAAATTTCAATTTTAACATGTTTTAAAACAATTTACTGAGCCACTTCCAAACAAACAAAATGAAACACAACAAACAAAACCTTACTGAATTTTTATTTTTATCTATCCATTTCAGTTCCTTCTACTTGCATGGAACAAAAACCTTGGAATCATCCTTGACGTTTCTCTTACTTGTACTCCTTAAATATAATTGAACTGGAAATCCTCTGGCCCCACCTATGAACAATATCTGACTCCCTTCAATGCTACTACCCTGGTCCAAGCCACCATCATCTCTCAATTTGTTTATTTTAATAGTTTTTTTTATTTAGTCTATTGGGGGGACAATTGTTAGTAAAATTACATAGATTTCAGGTGTACAATTCTGTATTACATCATCTATAAATCCCATTGTGTGTTCACCACCCAGAGTCAGTTCTCCTTCCATCACCATATATTTGATCCACCTTACCCTCATCTCCCACCCCCCACCCCCCACTCTTACCCTCTGGTAACCACTAAACTATTGTCTGTGTCTATGAGTTTTTGTTTCTCATTTGTTTCTCTTCTTCTTTTGCTGTTTTTGGTTTATATACCACATATCAGTGAAATTATATGGTTCTCTGCTTTTTCTGTCTGACTTATTTTGCTTAGCATTATACTCTCAAGATCCATCCATGTTGTCACAAATGTTCCTATATCATCTTTTCTTACAGCCGAATAGTATTCCATTGTGTATATATACCACAGCTTCTTTATCCATTCATCTATCGAAGGACATTTTGGTTGTTTCCATGTCTTGGCCACCGTAAATAAAGCTGCAATGAACATTGGAGCACACGTGTTTTTATGTATAAGTGTTTTCAGACTTTTTGGGTACATACCCAGGAGAGGGATTGCTGGGTCATATGATAATTCTATTCGTAATTTTTTCAGGAAACTCCACTCTGCCTTCCATGACGGCTACACCAGTCTGTATTCCCACGAACAGTGTATGAGGGTTCCTTTTTCTCCACATTCTCTCCAACACTTATTACTATTTGTCTTGTTGATGATAGCAATTCTGACTGGGGTGAGGTGATATCTCATTGTGGTTTTGATTTGCATTTCTCTGATGATTAGTGATGTTGAGCATTTTTTCATATGTCTATTTGCCATTTGTATGTCCTCTTTGCAGAAATATCTCTTCAGGTCGTCTGCCCATTTTTCAATTGGGTTGTTTGTTGTTTTGTTGTTGAGTTGCATGAGTTCCTTGTATATTTTGGACATTAGCCCCTTAATGGAGGCACTGTTTGCAAAAACCTTCTCCCATTCTGTTGGTTGCCTCTTTCTTTTGTCGATGGATTCTTTTGCTGTGCAGAAGTTATAAGTTTCATATAGTCCCATTCGTTTATTTTAGCTTTTACTTCCCTTGCCTTTGGAGTCAAATTCATAAAATGCTCTTTGAACCCAAGGTCCATAAGTTTAGTACCTATGTTTTCTTCTATGCAGTTTATTGTGTCAGGTCTTATGCTTAAGTCTTTGATCAATTTTGAATTAACTTTGGTACATGGTGACAAATAGCAGTCCAGTTTCATTCTTCTGCACATGGCTATCCAATTCTCCCAGCACTATTTATTGACGAGGCTGTCTTTTCTCCATTGTATGTTTTTTGCTTCTTTGTCAAAAATTATCTGTCCATATTTATGTGGTTTTATTTCTGGGTTCTCAATTCTATTCCATTGGTCTATGTGTCTGTTTTTCTGTCAATACCATGCTGTTTTGATTATTGTAGCCCTGTAGTACAAGCTAAAGTCAGGGAGTGTGATACCTCCAGTATTGTTCTTTTTTCTTAAGATTGCTTTGGCTATTAGGGGTCTTTCGTGGTTCCAAAAAAATCTGATGATTTTTTGTTCCATTTTTTTTTAATGCCATGAGGATTTTGATGGGGATTGCATTAAATCTGTATATTGCTTTGGGTTATATGGACATTTTAAGTATGTTGAGTCTTCCAATCCATGAGCACACAATATCTTTCAATTTCTTTGTGTGTTCTTCAATTCTTTTAAAAATGTCTTATAGTTTTCAGTATACAGGTCTTTCACATCCTTGGTTAAGTTTATTCCTAGGTATTTTATTCTATTTGCTGCAATTGTAAAGAAATTGTTTTTTGTATTTCTTTTTTTTTTTTTTTTTAGATTTCATTGTTAGTATAAAGGAATGCAATGGACTTTTGTACGTTGATTTTGTAGCCGGCAACTTTACTGTATTCATTGATTGTTTCTAATAGCTTTTTGGTGGAGTCTTTAGGGTTTTCTATATATAGCATCATGTCATCTGCAAAGACTGACAATTTAACTTCTTCATTCCCAATTTGGATGCCTTTTATTTCTTTCTCTTGCCTGATTGTTCTGGCAACGACTTCCAACACTATGTTGAAAAGCAGAGGTGATAGGGGACAGCCCTGTCGTGTTCCTGAACACAGAGCAAAAGGACTTCAGTTTTTCACCATTAATTATGAGATTAGCAGAGGGCTTGTCATATATGGCCTTTATTATGTTAAGGTATTTTCCTTCTATACCTATTTTATTAAGTGTTTTAATCATAGATGGATGTTGTGTCTTGTCAAATGCTTTTTCTTCATCAATTGATATAATCATATGATTTTTGTCCTTTATTTTGTTTATGTGATGTATCACATTGATGGATTTGTGGATATTGAACCATCCTTGTGCCCTGGGATGAACCCCACTTGGTCGTGATGAATAATCTTTTTTAATGCATTGTTGTATTCGATTTGCTAGAATTTTTTTTCGGATTTTTGCATCTGTATTCATCAGCAATATTGGTCTGTAGTTTTCTTTTTTTGTGTTGTCCTAACCAGGTTTTGGTATCAGTGCAATGTTGGCCTCATAAAATGAGTTAGGGAGTACTGTCTCTTCTTCAATTTTTTGGAAGAGTTTGAGCAGGATTGGTATTAGATCCTCTTTCAAGGTTTGGTAGAATTCACTAGTGAAGCCACCTGGTCCAGGACTTTTGCATTTGGGAAGATTTTGGATGACTGATTCAATTTCGTTACTGGTGATCGGTCTGTTTGGATTTTCCACTTCTTCATGGTTCAGCCTTGGAAGGCTATATGTTTCTAAGAACTTGTCCATTACTTCTAGGTTATTGAATTTGGTGGCATATAGTCCATCGTAGTATTCTTGGGTGATCTCTTATATTTCTGTTGTGTCCGTGATATCTTCCCCTTTTTCATTTCTGATTTGTTAATTAGTGTCTTCTCTCTTTTTATCTTAGTGAGTCTAGCCAAGGGTTTATCAATTTTGTTAATCTTTTCAAAGAACCAGCTGTTTTTCACATTAATTTTTTCTATTGTCTTTTTGTTACCTATTTCATTTAGTTCTGCTCTGATTTTTGTTATCTCCTTTCTTCTGCTGACCTTGGGTTTCATTTGTTCTTCTTTTTCTGTTCTTTGAGGTGTACCATGAGGTTATTTATTTGGGAGTTTTCTTGTTTCCTGAGATAGGCCTGTAATGATATAAATTTCACTCTTAAAACTGATTTCGCTGCATCCCAAAAATTTTGTTAGGATGCATTTTCATTGTCATTTGTTTCTATGTATCTTTTGATCTCTCCTCTAATTTCTTCTTTGACCCGGTCATTCTTTAAAATTATGTTGTTTAATCTCCATGTATTTGGGTTTTTTCCTGCTTTCTTTTTGCAGTTGATATCCAGTGTCAGAGCCTTTTGATCAGAGAATATGCTTGGTAGGATTTCAGTCTTCTGAAATTTGCCAAGGTGATTTTATGTTCCAATATATGGTCTATCCTTGAGAATGTTCCATGTACACTGGAAGAAAATTTATAGTCTGATGTTTTAGAATGAATTGCTCTCTATATGTCAATTATGTCCATTTCCTCTAATGTGCCATTTAGGGCTGTTATTTCGTTATTTATTTTCTATTTGAATATCTATCCATAGCTGTCAATGATGTATTTCAGTCCCCTAATATGATTGTGTTTTGGACAATTTCTCTGTTAGTAGTTGCTTGGCATATTTTGGTGATTCCTGATTGGGGGCATAAATATTGATGACTGTTATGTGTTGTTGTATAGTCCCCTTTACCATTATGAAATGTCTATTTTTGTCTCCTGTTACCTTTTTCACTCTGAAGTCTGTTTCATCTGATGTCAGTATGGCTACATCTGATTTTCTCTGGATACCATTTGCTTGGAGTGTCAATTTCCACCCTTCCACTTTGAGTCGATGCTTGCCCTTGTAGCTGAGATGGGTCTCTTGGAGACAGCATCCGGTTGAGTTTAGTTTTTTGATCCAATCTGCTACTCTGTGCCTTTTTATTGGTGAGTTCAGTCCATTTACATTTAGGGTGATTATTGATATGTGAGGATTTCCTGTCATTCTATCGTTAGTTTTCTGTTAAGGCTGTGTCTCCATTGTTTCTTTGCTTTTTTTTTTGTCTATTATTTCTGTGTGGTTTATTCTATGATGTTTTCCTGTTTCTTCTTTTATTACAGTATGTATTTCAGTTCTGGATTTTTTTTTTTTGAGTGGTTACCCTTAAGTTTATGTAAAAGAAATTTGATATTTAGAGTATTCCATTTTCTTCAGTACGCTTACTTTCTCCATTCCCATATTCCGGTTCAGGTCTTTACTCTCCTCCTTTTTGTTTCGGTTGCCAGAAATTGTCCCTGTTGATGGTGGTCGAAAAGCCTCCTTTAGTATTAGAAAATTCCCTCAATTTTGTATGTCTGGAAAGGTCTTTATTCCTCCTTCATATCTAAAGGATATCTTTGCTGGATATATTATTCCTGGCTCATAATTTCTCTCTTTCATTAGTTTAAATATTTGGTTCCACTCCCTCTTTGCTTGCAGAATTTCTGCTGA
The DNA here is from genome assembly GCF_057876585.1 of Rhinolophus sinicus. NCBI lineage: Eukaryota > Metazoa > Chordata > Mammalia > Chiroptera > Rhinolophidae > Rhinolophus > Rhinolophus sinicus. The sequence goes on along the minus strand of NC_142518.1, from coordinate 71,520,962 downwards.
AAAATCTGATGATAATCTAATGGGCTTTCCTTTGTAGGTTACCGTCTTCTTTTCTCTGGCTGCCTTGAGGATTCTTTGTCATTGATTTTAGACAGCTTCAATACAATGTGCCTTGGAGAAGGTCTGTTGGAATTGAAGTAATTAAGTGTTCTATTTGCTTCTTGGATTTGAGGATCCAGTTCTGTCCACAAGTTTGGGAATTTCTCATCGATGATTTGTTTGAATATATTCTCTGTTTCCTTCTCTCTTTCTTCTCCTTCTGGTATGCCCATTATTCTTATATTGCTCTTTCTGAGTCCATTAAACTGCCTTTCTGTGTTTTCTCGCATTTCGTTGAGTTTTTTCAGAACTGCCATCATGAATTCGCTGTCATTTAAGTCACATATTTCCATATCTTTAAGTTCCTTTTCTGGAGACTTTTCACTTTATTCTGAGCTGTCTTGTTGCCTTGGTTATTCATGGCAATTAATGATTTATTACTTCTCTTCCTAGACATCTACAGGAGTGGCTTCTGCAACAGGTTGATAGGAAGAGGTCTTTCTTTTGTTTTCCAGTACTTGTTGGTAGATCGTTTTATTTTCTCTCTGACTGCAGCCTTTTTTTCTCTCTCACATGGTAGTGCTATATTTTCTCTGCACTATTACAGCTTCTCGCACGATGGGGGGAATCCCTGGGTGACGGGCTTCTCCTCTGTTAAGAGTTCACCTTGGTCACAGGGCGCGGTGTCCGTGTGGGGATGCGGAGATCTTTTGAAGTTCCAAAGCTCTTCCTGCACCAGATTCAGAGCCGGTATGTTTCAGCAGTTCTGTTTACTCCTGCAGGGATCCACCCAGATAGGTGGGGCCAGGGGCGGGTTGAATTGCGAGAGGTGGCACAGAGCAATGTTGGCGACCAGCACCAGAGCCGGTCCTGCTTCCTCATCTCCCTACCCTTTGCCGGAACTAGTTGGGCTGCGAATCTGTGTCTGTGTTCCACAGTTCTCAGAACAGCAAATATTCTGTCTTTTGATATGATACTGCTACTGTTCCACTTCTACCCCTCAGCAGGTGGGTGTGGGTTGAGCCCTGGTAGGGTAGGGTGGGGCTGGCTTGTCTCAGTGTCTAAGGTTTCCGTTCTCTGCTCGGCAGTGAGGGCTTAAACCACTATTTTCAGCCTTCTTTCCTCAGTCTTTTCTCCGAGGTCTCTGCAGTGAGCGTTGGGTTCAGCCATGTTATATGCTGTCCCCTCAGCCCTGTGGGCCCTAAACGGAGCCGTAGCAGTCCAATTTCTTCCCTCTCCAGCAGCTTCGGTAGTTTCAGGATGCAGCGAGCTCAGAGCACAGAGCCTGGTCTGCGTCCTGCACCCATGCAGCTCAGTCTCGGCACTTCTCCCTCTCTTCTCCCCTGCTCGTGTGATTCGCCCACCTTTAGGTGATTTCAGTAGTGGGCCTCTTCGTCTTGCCTGTCTGCTGTGCAGGGAGTCCTTTTTGGAGTTATAGTTGTTCGATTAGTTGTAAATTCCAGGAGAGATTTACAGAGGCTCACCTCATGCCGCCATTTTGATGACATCCTCCTATTTTTATAGCTTTTTAACTGATTTTACACTTGCTCGCCTACACTTTATCCTCAAAAAATCAGATTAACCATTTTAATACCTAAGTCATCTCATACATTTCTTATGCATAACATCCTCTCAGAATAAAATCCAAAGTCCAAATGTTCTACAAGGTCTTGAATTTATGACTTCTACTATTCATCATGTGAATCGACAACAGCAATTCTCATCTCTTTTCTTTTTGAACATACTAGGAATGTTCCCATCTCATGGTCTTCGTACTTGTTATTTCCTGTTCCAGTAATTTTTTTTTGAAATAGACATGGGGCTTGCTCCTTCACGTCTTTCAAGTACTTGATCAAATATTCACTTAATGAGCTTACCCTGACCACCTTATTTAAAATTTCAACCAACTACTCCAGAACTCCTACCTTTTAGAATGCTTTATTTTTTAAAATAACACTTAATTTCCTAAAATACGCTATAATTTACTTATTCATTTTATTTATTTGGTGTCCCTCTCTGCTAGAAATTAAGCTCCACAAGGACAAAAGATTTTGTCTCTTTTGTTCACTGCAATGTCACCAGCAATTAGAAGAGAACCTCACAAACATTAGGTACTCAAAAAAGTTGGTGAACTTTGAGTCATACTCTACCTGGACTGTTTTCAAGGCTTCAAGGCTGTTCTTACATGGACATGTGTCACAACTTGAATTTATCCATCCTCACCACTGTTATGTTGCTGTCACTGCATAGCGTCAGGTGATTGTTATTGTTGTAAGTGCTAGTTGTTGCTGTTACCACTTGGGGCAAACTTGTACATGTCCACTTGCATGGACCTCTTGTCTGTTCAAATGCCACTAGTCATCTTTGCCACCTCATACCACAAGTTAGAGTTTGTCTGAGTCTTAATCTGAACCATCACAGTGTACTTTTGATATAGTCATTTGTTATAATTATCTCTTGGGCTTAAGCCTTTTGGAACTAGAAGGAAATGACTTTTTATCACATCTTTGTGCTGGTTTAGGAAGGTCTAAATATGCAAGGAACATTTGTGTTATAACACATTAAGTTTTATACTCACTCACAGTTATTTCTTTTCCTAGGTTACAAAGGTGCTTCTTAGGCATGGGGTCCTGGTGGGTTCAGTCACCTTGGATTGAGTATGTCTTAATGTCGGAATGTACATATTGCACTAATACTGTTCTCTAATTTCAGTCTCTGATACATGGTTGACTCATATTGCTGTATTGTATATTCTGTCATGTTGGATTTATTTGCAAGGCCCTGCTATCTCTTCTGTCATACTTTTCCCATACAGTTTGTCTGATGTGCCTCTATGCAGATCACATAAACCTTTAGTGAACAATTTCAAGTTCTTTCCTAGGAGATGAATTGCATCTAAAAACCCTTCGTCAAGGATGGCATCACTGAGGTCTTAAAAAACAAACAAACACCAGATTCAATGACCTCCATCTATCTGTCAAATGTGTATAGGAAGGTGTTTACATGACAACATGAAAGCAGATTTATTCATGGAGTCAGGATGCTTTTATTTCAGGAAGATTGTGTCCCAGGAGTATGAAAGAAAAAGTACCCCCTGTGTTTCTTTTCAGCTGTATTTCGGGAAATATCACTGAGGAAAAGATACCATAGACTTGAGGACTGGGTTTCCCTTTCTGGGAAAGCAGTGTTCTGATTTAGTCAATAGGGCCTAAGATCTTACTGCATTCCTGGCTCTTAGTTCTTCCTTTGAAAAACACTTTATGATAGTTAAAGTTAGGATATGCTGCCAGGACAGAAAAAAAAAATCAAAATTGCAGTTGCTTAAATACTTTAGAAATGTATTTCCTCATGGAAAAATCTGGAGTTTCACATATCAGGGGTGACATGGCAGCTCTGATCAATGAAATCATCAAGGACTTAAGCTCCTCTAGTTCACACTCCACCTTACTGAGAGTGGCCCTCATCATTAGGTCTAAAACACCAACTGCATTCAAAGCAGCAGGACAGAAGAAGGAATGAAGAAAAAAGGCACAAAGTGCCAACTTCAGTGCTTTTATAAAGAAGGGTGTTGAAGCTGTCACATAAAAGTATAAAGCACTTCTACTTTCATCTTATTGGCCAGAACTTAATCCCACACCACAGTTAGGGAGGCTTAGAAATTTACTCTTTATTCTGGGCAGCTGCATTTCTAGCTAAAGTACTAATACCTGGCTGATTGAACCTAAGAGTCTGTACCAGGCTTTAGAAGAACAGATATTAGGAAGTCTCTGCTACAATCCTTTTCAATTAAACTAACTTTCAATTACATATATGTGTAGCATAGTCAGCATTTATAGGTGTGTGTGTGTGTGTGTGTGTGTGTGTGTGTGTGCATGTGTGTTTGTGTAGTAGTAGGAGTAGCCATTATGGGAGAAGTGGTATGAGACGACGTAGTGAGTGGTTAAAAACATGGACTTGAAAATCCCCATAAACTTGAGTTATCAGACCTCAGATTTAAACCTAATTTTTCTACTTATAAGCTTTATGACTTTGGACAACTTATTTCACCTCCCTGAACTTCAATTTCCCATCTGTGAAGCAGAACTAACACTAATTTAGGTGGTACTGTAATTTTAGTATAAGATATATATATATAAAACTTGAGCACAATATTTGACACAGTTTTTTTTTTTGTTTTTTTTTTTCTTTTCCTTTTATTCATTTTAAGTGTGTTTTTCCAGGACCCATCATCTCAAAGTCAAGTAGTTGTTTAAATCTAGTTGTGGAGGGTGCAGCTCACAGTGGCCCATGAGGGATCAAACCAGCAACCCCGGTGTTACGAGCATCACGCTCTAACCAACTGAGCTAACCGGCCGCCCCCCTCTTTCTCTCTCTCTCTCTCTCTCTCTCTCTCTCTCTCTCTCTCTCTCTCTCTCTCTCTCTCTCTCTCTCTCTCTCTCTCTCTCTCTCTCTCTCTCTCTCTCTCTCTCTCTCTCTCTCTCTCTCTCTCTCTCTCTCTCTCTCTCTCTCTCTCTCTCTCTCTCTCTCTCTCTCTCTTTTCTTCCCTCAAGCATCATGAGAGGTAACGGGAATGCAATAGAGCAAGTATAAAGTACTTCCTCCTTAGCATCCCTGATCTCCACACACTACATGCTAGCAGCACCCACCTCACTCATTTATGACAATGAAAATTGTCTCCAGACATTGCCAAATATTTCCTGAGGGGGTGGGCAAAATTGCCCCAGGTTGAGAACCCCTACTCAAGACAATAGGATACTGAAATAATAAATGATACAGTTATCACTTTAGAATGTTGACTGTTTAACAAAAATTGTTCTAAATATGACATAAACTTAAGGCATTTTTCCTCTTTAGTCTCCTGGTGTGTAAAGTTATATGTCTTTTAGTAATCACAGATTTATACTGGAATGGCAAATGAATGCAGGGAGCTGGAATTTTAAATAAAAAGACATTCTATAATGCTGAAATTGTTTTACGTTCTATAATACTACACTTGTTTTAAAGAATCTGGTATGAAGTGAAATAATGAAGCTGAGTATCACCTATATATCCCACCCCTAGGCCTTCCAAGTGACTTCATCCAGCCTTTCACCATCACAGTTTCTGAACTCACTCATTTTGAGCAAGGGAGTGGAATTTTGGGAGGAAAATAGGCCTGAATTTTTATCATTATTCTTGAAGGACTCCAAGAACATCACATCTACTTTCATAAAATAGTGGAACTCATGTCTCACATTTCTCATACTTGAGCCTATAGCTCCACTTAGTGGCTAGTATGGTTCAAAAAAAAAAAAAAAAGCAAATTTAAGAGTAATTTTCCTCATAAGTCCAGTAGGAAAATAGATGTTATTTCTATCTTCTGATTTGTTTTTTCATCTCCACATGTTTGTGGTTTTTCCTGCTTTCTTTTTGCAGTTGATGTCGAATTTCAAAGCCTTGTGATCAGATAATATGCTTGGTATGATTTCAATCTTCTTATATTTGCTGAGGGTAGTTTTATGTCCTAATATATGATCTATCCTTGAGAATGTTCCATGTACACTAAAAAAAAATGTATATTGTGATGTTTTAGGATTAAGTGGTCTATAAATGTCAGTATTGTCCATTTCATCTAAGTGGACAATGACACATTGTCCTGTGTCACTTAGGGCTGCTTTTTCATTATTTATTTTCCGTTTCGATGATCTATCCATAGCTGTCAGTGATGTATTTAGGTCCCCTAGTATAATTGTGTTTTGGTCAATTTTCCCTTTTGTTCTTTAGTAGTTGCTTGGTATATTTCGGTGCTCCCTGATTGGGGGCACAAATATTGATGACTGTTGTGTCTTCTTGTTGTGTAGTCCCCTTTACCATTATGAAATGGCCATCTTTGTCTCTTGTTACCTTTTTCATCCGAGGTCTGTTTCATCTGATATCAAATGGTATCTTTTCTCTGGATACCATTTGCTTGGAGTTTCATTCTCCACCCTTTCACTTTGAGTCTATGCTTCTCCTTGTAGTTGAGATGTGTCTCTTGGAGACAGCATATGATTGGGTTTAGTTTTTTGATCCAATCTTCTACTGTGTGCCTTTTATTGGTGAGTTCAGTGCATTTACATTTAGGGTGATTATCGATACGTGAGGATTGCCTATCATTCTGTCTTTGATTTTCTGGTACGATGTGGGGAGCCATGGTTACAGGTGACTCTAAGCTTTACAGAATGGCTCCGTTTATGCTTAACCTGTTTCCTCCCCTGAGGCAATTGTCTCTGCCTGCACCTGGGGGGAGCTTGAGCTTGTAAGCTGCTGAGGAATGTGGTGGGAAGGCCAGTTCCTGGACACAGAGGGCTGATGCCTATCAGGGCAATTGATAAGATAATTGCTTGTGAGAGTTTCAGTGAATTTTGTATCCTCTATGTGAAAGTTAAAAAATTTACATTTGTTATGTTAATACATACTTGCACGTACTCAAACTGCTTATATGGGTGCAGTAAAATAAACTTAGTGGCTTCAGCATCACTGAGGTACGCGATCGCCATCATCATATGTGTGTCTTTTATTCATTCCCACTCCCCCATTCGGGAACCTATCGACTTGTGGCGGCTGGCCCGTCACAGTACGACCGCGTCTCTATTGCTTATTTGTCTTTTTGTTCTTGTGTATTATTTCTGTGTGGTGGTATTCTATCATTTCCCCCTCTGTTTCTTCTTTTATTATGTTATATATTTCAGTTCTGGAATTTTTCTGTTTGCTTACCATTACATTTATTTAAAAGAAACTTTCTTATTTAGAGTATTCCCTTTTCTCAGCATACTTACTTTCTCTATTGCCAAATTCCAGTTCAGGCCTTTGCTCTCCCCCTTTTATGTTTTGGTTGCCACAAATTGTCCATGTTGATGCTGGTCGAATAGCCTCCTTCAGTATTTCTTGTAGTGCAGGTCGTGTGTTAGAAAATTCCCTCAGCTTCTGTATGTCTGGAAAGGTCTTTATTCCTCCTTCATATCTAAAGGATATCTTTGCTGGATATATTATTCTTGGCTCATAATTTCTGTCTTTCAATAGTTTGAACATGTGAGTCCACTCCCTCCTGGCTTGTAGAGTTTCTGCTGAAAAATCTGATGATAATCTAATGTAGTTTCCTTTGTAGGTTACCGTCTTCTTTTCCCTGGCTGTCATGAGGATTCTTTATTTACGGTTAATTTTTGACAGCTTTAGTACAATGTGTCTTGGAGAAGGCCTGTTGGATTGAGGTAATTAGGTGTTCTATTTGCGTTCTGGATTTGAGGATACATTTCTTTTCACAAGTTTGAGAAGTTCTCGTCAACTATTTGTTTGAATATACTTTCTCTTCTCTTCTTTCTTTTTTCTCCTTCTGGTACGCCCATTATTCTTTTTTTTTTTTTTTTTAATTTTATTTTGTTAAATTTATTGGGGTGACAATTGTTAGTAAAATTACATAGATTTCAGGTGTACAATTCTGTATTACATCATCTATAAATCCCATTGTGTGTTCATCACCCAGAGTCAGCAAAAGAAACCATTGACAAAATAAAGAGGCCACCAACTGAATGGGAGAAGATTTTTGCAAACAGTGCCTCCGATAAGGGGCTAGTATCCAGAATATACAAGGAACTCATGCAACTCAACAACAAAAAAACAAACAACCCAATTGAAAAATGGGCAGAGGACTTGAAGAGACATTTCTCCAAAGAGGACATACAAATGGCAAATAGACATATGAAAAAATGTTCAACATCACTAATCATCAGAGAAATGCAAATCAAAACCACAATGAGATATCACCTCACCCCAGTCAGAATGGCTATCATCAACAAGACAAATAATAACAAATGTTGGAGAGGCTGTGGAGAAAAAGGAACCCTCATACACTGTTGGTGGGAATGCAGACTGGTGCAGCCCATTATTCTTATATTGCTGTTTATGATGAAGTCAGAAAGTTCTTGTAGAGTTCTTTTGTTTCTTTTATCTCTCAACGTTCTCTCTTCTTCCATGTGTGTCATTTCCAGATTTTTGTCTTTAATGTCACTGATTCTTTCCTCCATCTGGTCAACTCTACTACCTAAGCTGGCTATTTCATTCTTCATTTCTTTTATTGAATTCTTAATCTCCAGAAATTTTATTTGGTTCTTTTTTTAAAATTTCAATCTTTTTGTAAAATGTTCGTTTTGTTCTTTTATTGTGTTTCTGCATTCATTAAACTGCCTGTCTGTGTTTTCTTGCATCTCATTGAGTTTTTTAAGAACTGCAGTCTTGAAATCTGTGTCATTTAAGTCACATATTTCCATGTTTTTAAGGTCATTTTGTGGAGGCTTTTCATTTTCTTTCTGAGCTGTTTTACCTTGGTTATTCATGGCAATTAATATATATTATTTATCTTCCTAGGCATCTACATGAGTGGGTTTTGCAACAGGTTGATAAGAAGTGTCTTTCCTTTGCTTTCCAGTAGATGTTGGTAGAATGCTTTATTTCTTTCCAACTGCAGTCTTTTATTCTCTCTCACACTGTAGTGTTATCTTTTCTCTGCACTGTTCCATCTTCTCACACAATGGATGATTTTTGGAAGGTGGGCTTCTCCTCTGTGAGCAGGTAGGATGGATCTCAGGGCATCGCCTCCATGGGGTATGTGTAGAGCTTCTGAAGTTCTGAAGCTCTTCCTGCACCAGATTCCAGGTCTGTGTGTTTTAGCGGCTCTGTTTACCCCTGCAGGGATCCACCCCGATAGTTGGAGGCTGGAACCCAGTGGATTGTGAGAGGTGGCTCCTAGCAATGGTGGTGACCACCCACCAATCCTGCACCCAACCCTCTCTCCCTTTCACAGAATTAGTTAGCCTGGGAGTCCATGGTTGCAGGCCACAGTTCTCAGAACTGCAAATATTCTGTTCTTTTGATCTGACACTGCTAGTGTTCAGCTTCTAGCACTGGGCAGGTGGGTGTGGGGTGAGCTCTGGGAGGGTAGGGAGGGTTTCTGTTGGCTTAGTGCCTATGCCTCCCATATTGTGTTCGGCAGTGAGGGGTTAAACTGCTGTTTTCAGCCTTCTTCCCTCAGTCTTTGCTCCGAGGTCTCTGCATTGAGTGGTGGGTTCAGCCGTGTTATATGCTGATCCCTCAGGCAGGATTGTGAGCCATAGACAGAGGACTAGCAGTGCGAGTTCTTCCCTCTCCAGCGACTGTGGTACCTCCGGAATGCAGGGGCCTCGGATCTCCTAGCTTCATCTGCTCTCTTTGGCTGGTACAGCAGCCCATGTCTCCACACTTCCCCCTTCCCTCCTCCCCCACTAGCCCAATTTGCCCACCTTTAGATGGTTTCAGCTGTGAGTCTCTTAATCTTGCCTGTCTGCTCTAGGCAATCTTTTGTGGAATTATAGCTGTTCAATTTGTTGTAAATTCCAGGAGAGATTTCAAGAGGCTTACCTAATGCCACCATTTGTATGACATCACTCATCACATACGTTTTTACTCCCCCTTTTTGTTTTTAATGTCACACTTCTTTTTATATTGTGTATTCATTGACAAATTATATTAGCTGTACTTACTTTTGATACTCTTTTTCTTTAACATTTATACTATAGTTAAGAGGTTAACACAATTTCATATTATAGAATTTGAATTTTCTAAATCTGTGTATATATTTACCTTTACAACTGTGTTGATATGTTCACATGTTTTAATATTACTAATTTGTGTCCTTTTTTTTATCTGTGAAAGCCTTTATTTCTCCTCATTTCTGAAGGATAAATTTGCCAGGTCGAATATTACTTGTTGGCAATTTTTTCTTTCAGCACTTTAAATATAACCTCCCACTCTCTCGTGCATGTAAGATTTCTGCTGAGAAATCGACTAATAGCCAGATGGTGGTTCCTTTCTAAGTTACAATATTTCCTTTCACTTGTTGCCTTTAGCATTCTCTATCCTTGAATTTTTTGGTTAAGTTTATTGGGGTGACATAGTTTAGTAAATTATGTATGTATCAACTGTATAATTCCATAATTGTGTTTGTTTTTGATAGTTCTACTATGATGTGTCTTGAAGAAGTTTTTTTGGATTGAAATAATTGGGTAATCTCTTAGCTTCATAAACTTGGATGTCCAAATCTCTGCCCAGTTTTGGGAGGTTCTCAGATATTTTTTTTTTTTTCAGATTTGTGTTTTTTTAAATTAAAGTTTATTGGGGTGACAATTGTTAGTAAAGTTACATAGATTTCAGGTGTACATTTCTGTAATACATCATCTATATCTCACATTGTGTGTTCATCACCCAGAATCAGTTCTCCTTCCATCACCATATATTGATTTAAATAAGCTTTCTGAATCTTTCTCTCTCTTTTTACCTTGTGAAACTCCAAAGATATTGATATTGGTTGTTGTTGTTGTTGTTGTTGTTGTTGCTGTTGTTATGTTTTGTTGATGTTCTCCCATAGATCACATAGGCTTTTTTCACCCTTTTTCTTTGTTCTCCTCTGACTGGGTTATTTCAAAGTTCTTATCTTTTATCTCACTGATTTATAAAAAAATTCTGTTTGACCTATTCTGCTATTCATGCTTTCTATTGCATTTTAATTTCATTTATTCAATACTTCAGCTCCTGAATATCTGTTTGGTCCTTTTCTGTGATTTCTAATCCTTTGTTAATTTCTCATTTTGATTATGTATAATTTTTTTTCTGATTTCATTGAATTGTCTTTTTGTGAATTTTGTAGCTCATTGAGATTCCTTAAAACAGCTATTTTAAATCCTTTATTGGGTAACTCATAGATTTCCATATCTTTGTGTTCAGTTATTGGGAGATTATTGTGATCCTTTGGTGTCACATTTCCTTGATTTGTCATATTTCTTGGAGTTTTCTGTTGCTGCTTTCATATTTGAAGCATCAGTCACTTACTTCAATCTTTACTAACTGCATTCAAGGTAGAAATCACTTTCAACAGTACTGCTGAAAATTCTGTGTCTTTCTTGGACTTTGCATGGATACAATTTCTTCACACTTCTTGTTGCCTCTTGTGGCAGAATTCTTAAGCTTGTAAGTCCTCTTTGAATCCTACAATGCAATAGGCCAGCTGCTGATATCCTCTTTTTAATTTTCTTGAAGTTGGCACTACAATTCAATTTTGTGCTTTTACCTTTGCATGCAGACCTTGGCCTGCATTTGTGCATGTTCCCTAATCTTTTCCCAAATCTCCCTCTCATCACCACCACAGGGAGAAAATTACAGAATTGAGGGAATGTGGGTTTCCTTGTGGGCCAGTTGGGAGGATCTGTGGGTGAGATTTTCTTGCAGCACATGAGCAGGCTTTCTGATGGAGTCTAAAATACAGTTCGCAGAAACCGTGTCCCTTTAATACCCTCTAGGAATCTGACATGCCACTACCCCCTGATGTGTTCCTTCCTCCCAGTCATGGAACTCCCAAGTTAATATTCTGGATGCTGTGAGAGAGTAATAAGTCTCTTTGGCAGTGTTCCACACAGCTGGGGAAGCCAGGTGTTCACCCACCCACTCTTTCATTTTCCCATGGGCGAAATCATGGGCTAATTTTCTTAGCCCTAAGCTGTGCTTCCTTGGGGGAAGGGTGATGCTGGCAAAATTGAGGTTTTTTTTTTTTTTTTTCCTTACCCATTCCAATATGTCCAAACTCATTTTTTTTTCCTCCAAGGGAGTGCTAGAATTTCTCCTCTGAAAATCTGGACTTGCACCAAGTCTCTCTCATTCATAGCTATTTGCCCAAGTTTGTGTTTCCCAGGTGCTCCCAGACCATGGCCAAAAGGGAATGGAACTGGTTTAGTCTCATGTAGTTTCCATAACCAGTACCAACGTTTGCTGTATTACACAATTCATAAGTGGGCAAGACTTTTCCAAATCCTTTGACATATGGTGCTGCATCCCAGAGCTCCCATAAAGGCACTTTCTTTTTTGTACTATTTTTAATTAAATTGATTGGGGTGACATTGATTAGTAAAATTATATAGGTTTCAAGGGTACATTTCTATAATACATCATCTATATATCACATTGTGTGTTCACCACCCAGTCAGTTCTCCTTCCATCACAATATATTTGATCAGTTTTACCATTTTCTATCACCCCTCCCTTATCCTCTAATAGCCATTAAACAGTTGTCTGTGTGTATTTGTTTCTTTGTTTGTTTGTCTTGTTCCTTTGTTGCTTTCAGTTTTATATCCCACATATGAGTGAAGTCATATTGTTCTTGACATTCTCCGTCTGACTTACTTTGCTTAGCATAGTAATCTCTAGATCCATCCATGTTGTCACAAATGGCAGTATTTCATCTTTTCTTATGGCAGAATAATATTCCATTGTGTACCACATCTTCTTTATCCAATCATCTATCGAAGGACACTTGGTTGTTTCCATGTCTTGGTCATCATAAATAATGCTGCAATGAACACCATGGTACTTATATCTTTATGGATAAATGTTTTCAGATTTTTGGGGTAGAAACCCAGGAGAGGGATTGCTGGGTCATATGGTAATTCTATTCTTAATTTTTTTAGGAAACTCCATACTGTTTTCCATAGCAGCTGTCCCAATTTACATTCTTACCAACAGAGGCACTTTCATTCATGGATGAATACCAAAGTTTTGTTGTCAAAGAGCGAGACAAATCAAGGGTTGTCATATGCTACCATGATCTTGATGTTTAGATGGTTCCAATATTTAATTCATCTTACAATTGGTATCTGTTTAATATATTTTCTTATTCAAGTTGTGATTTCCCTGATTCTTAGTATGACAGATTTACATTGTTTCCTACACATTTTATTTATTATGTTAAGAGATATCTATTTAAATCTGTTATCTGAATAGGCAGTTACCCTGCCTTGTTTCAGTACCCAGGTCCTGGTCTACTTTTGTGGTCTATGGTTGCAATGACAGTTTACTGAATTTCAGAGGCTTTACAGTATTATTTTGATCAACTTGGTTCATCTGGTGCTATTGTAGTTCCCACTGGTACCTGCCGGTGGAGCAGAAGATATTTCCCTAGTCTTGGGTGCCCGGTGTCTCTGTGTGGGGGAAGGGAGTCTTAGGCCATGGAGTCAAAGAGATTTCCCTAGCAGTGACGTGTTGTGGCATGCTTGCCTCTGTCTGTGGATGATGAAAAGTATTGCTCTGACCGGGAACGTATTGTAGGAATCCATCTACTTGTACCCTAGAGACTCTGAGTGGGGAAGGGGAGTTTAATGACAGTGGAGACAAAGAAGCTTTTGAGGCTGGGCTGATTATTGCTAGAATTACCAGGTTGCCCTAGCGTCATGCAGGGTGTCATGCGGGGTCTCTGGTCTCAGTCCCCACATAGGAACACAGGACATGGTGAGGTCAAAAAGGACCACCCACGGAGCCATAGATAGGGGAGTCATACCACTATATTCTCACTGACGGCTGGGTTGGAGACACAGGAAGCGGGAGCCACACTATCTGCCAGCTGCTGTACACGTCTCTCTGCCAACCAACCTCACTTGCTAGCTGCAATCCGCTCTTGCTAGCTCAGCCACCATCTTCTTGCTAGCACCCATTTTTCTGCTAGTGTAGCCATGGCAGTTATATTAGTGGCCAATGGCTCACTGGTTACAGATGACAGCCAACTAGCCACAGCTGATGGTCATTCAATCACAGTTGATGGCCATTTACTACCTGAGCCAGCACCTTTCCACGTGAGGGTGAGAGCCTGGAAACTGCACTCCTGGCTCTGTCCCCACACCCAGTATCTTCCAGTGTGGGATTGGAGTTTCTGGCCCAGTGGAGAAAGAGAATGACTCCCTTGGCACCTTGGCGACTTATTCCTCATGAAGCTCCTGATAAATCTCTTTTCTGGTGGTGTTGGGCTTGTCTGATGTTGTCAGAGGAACTCTTGTTAGATCTGAGAAAGATGTGAGCTTATCTGGGCTACTTTCTCTTACCCAGTTGAGGGTTGGGAAAACTTAAGACAATTTGCCTCTATGTTGTTCCTCCAGTCTTGAGAGTCCCAAAGCACTTTGCCTTCCTTTTACCACATTTCAAAGCTCTCCTTTGGTTTCCAAGAGTTTCCAGAAAACTCAATGAGATGCAAGAGCCAGGAGTGCAGTTTCCAGGCTCTCAGCCTCACGTGGAAAGGTGCTCACTCGGGTAGCAAATGGCCATCAACTGTGATTAGATGGTCATCAGCTGTGGCTGGTTTGCTGTCAGCTGTAACCAGTGAGCCATTGGCCATTAATATAACCGCTGTGGCTATGCTAGCAGAAAATAGGAGCTAGCAAGAAGATGGTGGCTGAGCTAGCAAGGGCGGATTGCAGCTAGCAAGTGAGGCTGATTGGCAGAGAGAAGTGGACAGCAGGTTGCAGAAAGTGTGGCTCCTGCTTACTGTGTCTCCAACCAAGCCGCCAGCGAGAAAATAGTGGTATGACTCCCTTATCTATAGCTACATGGGTGTTCCTTTTTGGCCTCACCATACCTTGCATTCTGTGCAGGGAGCAGGAGCTGAGACTCTGCATGACACACATGCCTCATAAACCCAGAGATTATAGTTGTACCTGGTGCGAAGGGACAGGGAGAAATGAGTGTCCTGCATCTTGTACCTAAAACTTGCAGTGACCTAAATAATGCATCCATGAATTTTTTATTGCCTTTTCTTTCTTTCTGACTCACTCTACCAACTCTCCAACTCCTGTTTTCTGAGATCATCTCTCAAATAAACTATCTGAACCCAAGTGCTTGTATCAAGTTTTGTTTTCACTGAAAGCCAAAGAAAGATGAACCCAGTAGGCTAAAATAGGCTAAAGACATGAAAAATACGATCGTCAAAAGAAATAGGAAAAACTTATAAATTTATTAAAATATGTTTGGCCCACTCATAATGAAAAAAAATAAAAATGAGAACAAAGACACCATTTCCTATCTTTCAGGTTGGCAGAGGGTAAAGATTTTGATATTACACCACCTGTATGTGCTGTCACTGCAATCTCTTCACAAGGCAATTTGACAATAACTTTCAGCACATACATTTCCTTTGATCCAGTAATTTTACTTCTAGAAATATATACTGCATATGTACTAAAACCTGTATACTGGTAAATGCACAAGGATGTTTATTACAGGGAGTCTGCCCACCATTGTGGCCCCAAGAAGTGGAGAGAGAGAGAGAGAGAGGAAGAGGAGCATGTAAAAACACGAGACAGGCCCCTTCCACCAACTCCCAAGTGTGAGGTCTTGTTTCTGGCTTCACAGCAGGAGAGGGGGCAGATGGAACACTCAACAGAATATTTGCAGTTCTGAGAACTGCGACCCGCATCCACGGACTCACAGCTCATCTAGTTCCGGTGAAGGGGAGGGAGCCCAGGGTGTAAAACAGGCTATGCTGATGGGCGCCACCATTGCTCACAGCCACCTCTCACAAACCACCCTGCCTTCACCCCCACCCATCTGGGCAGACCCCTGCAGGGGTAAACAGAGCTGATGAAACAAACAGGCTCTGAATCTAGTGAAGGAAGAGCTTTAGTAATTCAGGTTTCCACATCTACCAATGGAGGTGGTGTCCTGATACCCAAGCAACCTACTCACAGAGGAAAAGCCCACCTTCCAGGGAATCCCTCCATTGTGTGAGAGTATTGAACCATGCAGACAAATATAACACTGCAGCATGAGAGAGACTTAAAAGCTGAAGTTGGAAAGAAAATAAAGCATTCTACCAACACCTACTGAAAAGCAAAAGAAAGACCTGTTCCTAACAACCTGTTGCAGAACCTACTCCTGTAGATGCCTAGGAAGAGAAATAATAATTTACTAATTGCCATGAATAACTAAGGTAACAAGGCAGCTCAGGAAGAAAGTCAAAAGTCTCCAGAAAATGAACTTAAAGACATGGAAATATGTGACTTAAATGACAGAAAATTCAAGATGGCAATTCTGAGAAAACTCAATGAGATGCAAGAAAACACAGACAGGCAGTTTAATGAACTCAGAAACACAATCTAGCACAAAATGAACATTTTACCAAAGAGACTGAAATAAATTAAAAAAAAAAAGGGATTTCTGGAGATTACAAATTCAATCAAGTAAATGAACAATGAAATAGCCAGCGTAGGTAATAGAGCTGACCAGAATGAGGAAAGAATCAGTGACATTGAAGATAGAAATCTGAAAATGACACAGATAGAAGAAGAGAGGGACTTGAGAGTTAAAAGAAATGAAAGAACTGTACAAGAACTTTCTGACTTCATCAGAAAGAGCAATATAAGAATAATGGGCATACCAGAAGGAGAAGAAAGAGAGAAGGGAACAGAGAATATATTCAAACAAATTGTTGATGAGAACTTCCCAAATTTGTGGAAAGAACTGGATCCTTGAATCCAAAAAGCAAATAGAACACCTAATTACCTGAATCCCTACAGGCCTTGTCATAGGTAATTATATTGAAGTTGTCAAAAATTAAGGACAAAGAAAGAATCTTCAAGGAAGCCAGGGAAAAAAAGACGGTAACCTGAGACTTCCGGAAAAATGGTGGAGTGAGGTGAGCCTCTGTAAAGCTCCCCTGGAATTTACAAAGAATCGAACAACAAAAACTCCACAAAGGACTCCCTGCACAGCAGACAAGCAACACGAAGAGGCCCACTACCGACTGAAATCACCTACAGGTGGGAGATTCGCGCGAGTGGAGGGAGGAGGAGGAAAGGGAGAAGCGCGCGGAGACGGAACCGCGCGGGCACAGGACGCAGACCTAGCTCAGTGCGCCGAGCTCGCTGCTTCCCGGAACTACCGCAGCTGCGGGAGATCGGACTGCTAGGGCTCCCCCACGGCTCCACAGGGCTGAGGGGACAGCATATAACACGGCTGAACCCAACGCTCATGGCAGAGACCTCGGAGAAAAGACTGAGGGAAAAAGGCTGAAAACGGTGGTTTAAGCCCGCACTGCCGAGCAGAGAACGGAGCCTTAGGCACTGAGACTAACCGCCCCCTCCCACCCCTCCCAGAGCTCGCCCTGCCCCCACCTGCCTGGTGCTAGAAGCGAAACAGTAGCAGTGTCAGATCAAAACAACAGAAAATTTGCTGTTTTGAGATCTGTGGACCGCAAATACAAATTCACAGCCCAACTAGTTCCAGCAAAGGGGAGAGAGCAGTGGAAGCAGGACCGGCTGTGGTGGTGGTCGCCGCCATTGCTCTGGGCCACCTCTCACAACTCACCCCGCCCCTGACCCCACCTATCTGGGCGGATCCCTGCAGGAGTAAACAGAACTGCTGAAATATACGGGCTCTGAATCAGCAGCTGGAAGAGCTTTCGAACATCAAAAGCTCTCCGCATACCCACCGGGACACTGCGCCCTGTGACCTAGACGAACTATTAACAGAGGAGAAGCCCGTCTCCCAGGGAATCCCCCCCATTGCGTGAGAAGTTGGAATAGTGCAGAGAAAACATAGCACTACTGTGTGGGAGAAGAAAAATAAGTTGCAGTTGGAGAAATAATAAAACATTCTACCAACAAGTACTGGCAAACAAAAGAAAGACCGCTTTCTATCAACCTGTTGCAGAAGTCACTCCTGTAGATGTCTAGGAAGAGAAATAGTAAACCAGTAATCGCCATGAATAACCAAGGCAACAAGATAGCTCAGAAAGAAAGTGAAAAATCTCCAGAGAAGGCACTTAAAGATACAGAAATATGTGACTTAAATGACAGAGAATTCAAGATTGCAGTTCTGAAAAAACTCAACGAGATACAAGAAAACACAGATAGGCAATTAAAGGAACTCAGAAACTCAATCAAAGAACAGCATGAACATTTTACGAAAGAGATTGAAATCTTAAAAAAGAACCAAATAGAATTTCTGGAGATTAAGAACTCAATAGAAGAAATGAAGAATGAAATAACCAGCTTAGGTAGTAGAGTTGACCAGATGGAGCAAAGAATCAGTGACATCGAAGATAGAAACCTGGAAATGACACAAATTGAAGAAGAAAGAGACTTGAGACTTAAAAGAAATGAAAGAACTCTACAAGAACTTTCTGACTCCATCAGAAAGAGCAATATAAGAATAATGGGCATACCAGAAGGAGAAGAAAGAGAGAAGGGAACAGAGAATATATTCAAACAAATTGTCGATGAGAACTTCCCAAATTTGTGGACAGAACTGGACCCTAGAATCCAAAAAGCAAATAGAACACCTAGTTACCTCAATCCCAACAGACCTTCTCCAAGGCACATTGTATTGAAGATGTCTAAATACAACGACAAAGAAAGAATCCTCAAGGCAGCCAGGGAAAAGAAGACGGTAACTTACAAAGGAAAGCCCATTAGATTATCATCAGATTTTTCAGCAGAAACTCTACAAGCCAGGAGGGAGTGGAACCAAATATTCAAACTATTGAAAGAGAGAAACCATGAGCCAAGAATAATATATCCAGCAAAGATATCCTTTAGATATGAAGGAGGAATAAAGACCTTTCCAGACATACAGAAGCTGAGGGAATTTTCTAATACACGACCTGCACTACAAGAAATACTAAAGGAGGCCATTCGACCACCATCAACAGGGACAATTTGTGGCAAACAAAACTCAAAAAGGGGGAGAGTAAAGGCCTGAACCGGAATATGGGAATGGAGAAAGTAAGCGTGCTGAAGAAAATGGAATACTCTAAATATCAAACTTTCTTTTACATAAACTTAAGGGTAACCACTCAAAATAAATCCAGAATTGAAATACATACTGAAATAAAAAAAGAAACAGAGGGAAACATCATAGAATACCACCACACAGAAATAATAGACAACAACAAAAAGGCAAAGAAACAATGGAGACACAACCTTACCAGAAAACTAAGGATAGAATGACAGGAAATCCTCACATATCAATAATTACTCTAAATGTAAATGGACTGAACTCACCAATAAAAAGGCACAGAGTAGCAGATTGGATCAAAAAACTAAACCCAACCATATGCTGTCTCCAAGAGACACATCTCAGCTACAAGGACAAGCATAGACTCAAAGTGAAAGGGTGGAAACTGACACTCCAAGCAAATGGTACCCAGAGAAAATCAGGTGTAGCCATAATGATATCAGATGAAACAGACTTCAAGGTGAAAAAGATAACAAGAGACAAAGATGGACATTTCATAATGGTGAAGGGGATTGTACAACAAGAAGACATAACAGTCATCAATATTTATGCCCCAATCAGGGAGCACCGAAATACACCAAGCAACTTCTAACAGAACTAAAGGGAGAAATTGACCAAAACACAATTATACTAGGGGACTTAAATACATCATTGACAGCTATGGATAGATCATCCAAACAGAAAATAAATAACGAAATAGTAGCCCTAAATGACACATTAGATGAAATGGACATAATTGACATTTATAGAGCACTTCATCCTAAAACATCAGACTATACATTCTTTTCTAGTGTACATGGAACATTCTCAAGGATAGACCATATATTGGGACATAAAATCAGTCTCAACAAATTTAAGAAGATTGAAATCATACCATGCATATTCTCTGATCACAAGGCTTTGAAATTGGATATCAACTGTAAAAAGAAAGCGGGGAAAAACACAAATACATGGAGACTAAACAACATACTTTTAAAGAAGGACTGGGTCAAAGAAGAAATTAGAGGAGAGATCAAAAGATACATAGAAACAAATGACAATGAAAATACATCCTTTGAAGAAGACACAAAGAAATGGAAAGACATTCCGTGCTCATGGATTGGAAGAATCAACATAGTTAAAATGGCCATATTACCCAAAGCAATATGCAGATTCAATGCAATCCCCATCAAAATCCCAATGGCATATTTTAAAGAAATAGAACAAAAAATCATCAGATTTGTTTGGAACCACAAAAGACCCCGAATAGCCAAAGCAATCTTAAGGAAAAAGAACAATAATGGAGGTATCACACTTCCTGACTTTGGCTTGTACTACAGGGCTACAATAATCAAAACAGCATGGTATTGGCAGAAAAACAGACACATAGACCAATGGAATAGAATTGAGAACCCAGAAATAAAACCACATAAATATGGACAGATAATTTTTGACAAAGAAGCTAAAAACATACAATGGAGCAAAGACAGCCTCTTCAATAAATGGTGCTGGGAGAATTGGATAGCCACGTGCAAAAGAATGAAACTGGACTGCTATTTGTCACCATGTACCAAAGTTAATTCAAAATGGATCAAAGACTTAAGCATAAGACCTGACACAATAAACTGCATAGAAGAAAACATAGGTACTAAACTTATGGACCTTGGGTTCAAAGAGCATTTTATGAACTTGACTCCAAAGGCAATGGAAGTAAAAGCTAAAATAAACGAATGGGACTATATGAAACTTAAAAGCTTCTGCACAGCAAAAGAAACCATTGACAAAATAAAGAGGCCACCAACTGAATGGGAGAAGATTTTTGCAAACAGTGCCTCCGATAAGGGGCTAGTATCCAGAATATACAAGGAACTCATGCAACTCAACAACAAAAAAACAAACAACCCAATTGAAAAATGGGCAGAGGACTTGAAGAGACATTTCTCCAAAGAGGACATACAAATGGCAAATAGACATATGAAAAAATGCTCAACATCACTAATCATCAGAGAAATGCAAATCAAAACCACAATGAGATATCACCTCACCCCAGTCAGAATGGCTATCATCAACAAGACAAACAATAACAAATGTTGGAGAGGCTGTGGAGAAAAAGGAACCCTCATACACTGTTGGTGGGAATGCAGACTGGTGCAGCCGTTATGGAAGGCAGTGTGGAGGTTTCTCAAAGAATTACGAATAGAATTGCCATATGACCCAGCAATCCCTCTTCTGGGTATCTACCCAAAAAATCTGAAAACATTTAGAGATAAAGACACGTGTGCTCCAATGTTCATTGCAGCTTTGTTTACGGTGGCCAAGACATGGAAACAACCAAAATGTCCTTCGATAGATGAATGGATAAAAAAGTTGTGGTATATATACACAATGGAATACTATTCGGCGGTAAGAAAAGATGATATAGGAACATTTGTGACAACATGGATGGATCTTGAGAGAGTAATGCTGAGCGAAACAAGTCAGACAGAAAAAGCAGAGAACCATGTGATTTCACTGATATGTGGTATATAAACCAAGAACAACAAAAGAACAAGACAAACAAATGAGAAACAGAAACTCATAGACACAGACAATAGTTTAGTCGTTGCCAGAGGGTAACGGGGGCGTGGGGCGGGGGGTGGGAGATGAGGGTAAGGGGGATCGAATATATGGTGATGGAAAGAGAACTGACTCTGGGTGGTGAACACACAATGGGATTTATAGATGATGTAATACAGAATTGTACACCTGAAATCTATGTAATTTTACTAACAATTGTCACCCCAATAAATTTAATTAAAAAAAAAAAAAAAGAAAAAAAAAAGAAAATACATCCTACCAAAATTTTTGGGATGCAGCGAAAGCAGTTTTAAGAGGGAAATTTATCTCATTACAGGCCTATCTCAAGAAACAAGAAAACTCCCAAATAAATAACCTCATGTTACACCTTAAAGAACTAGAAAAAGAAGAACAAGTAAAACCCAAGGTCAGCAGAAGAAAGGAAATAACAAAAATTAGAGCAGAACTAAATGAAATAGAGAACAAAAAGACAATAGAAAAAATTAATATGACAAAGAGCTGGTTCTTTGAAAAGATTAACAAAATTGACAAACCCTTGGCTAGACTTACTAAGATAAAAAGAGAGAAGACACTGATTAACAAAATCAGAAACGTAAAAGGGGAAGTTATCACGGACACCAAAGAAATACAAAGGATCATCCAAGAATACTATGAAGGACTATATGCCACCAAATTCAACAACCTAGAAGAAATGGACAAGTTCTTAGAAACATATAGCCTTCCAAGGCTGAACCATGAAGAACTGGAAAATCTAAACAGACCGATCACCAGTAACGAAATTGAATCAGTCATCCAAAACCTTCCCAAAAGCAAAAGTCCGGGACCAGATGGCTTCACTAGTGAATTCTACCAAACCTTCAAAGAGGATCTAATACCAATTCTGCACAAACTCTTCCAAAAAATTGAAGAAGAGACAGTACTCCCTAACTCATTTTATGAGGCCAACATTACCCTGATACCAAAACCTGGTAAGGACAGCACAAAAAAAGAAAACTACAGACCAATATCTCTGATGAATACCGATGCAAAAATCCTAAATAAAATTCTAGCAAATCGAATACAACAATGCATTAAAAAGATTATTCATCACGACCAAGTGGGGTTCATCCCCGGGGCACAAGGATGGTTCAACATACGCAAATCCATCAATGTGATACATCACATGAACAAAATAAAGGACAAAAATCATATGATTATATCAATCGATGCAGAAAAAGCATTTGACAAGATACAACATCCATTTATGATTAAAACACTTAATAAAATGGGTATAGAAGGAAAATACCTTAACATAATAAAGGCCATATATGACAAGCCCTCTGCTAATCTCATAATTAATGGAGAAAAACTGTAGCCCTTTGCTCTACGTTCAGGAACACGACAGGGATGTCCCCTATCACCTCTGCTTTTCAACATAGTGTTGGAAGTCCTTGCCAGAGCAATCAGGCAAGAGAAAGAAATAAAAGGCATCCAAATTGGGAATGAAGAAGTTAAATTATCACTCTTTGCAGATGACATGATGCTATATATAGAAAACCCTAAAGACTCCACCAAAAAGCTATTAGAAACAATCAACGAATACAGTAAAGTTGCCGGCTACAAAATCAACGCACAAAAGTCCATTGCCTTCCTATATACTAACAATGAAATCTCAGAAAAAGAAATACAAAAAACAATTCCTTTTGCAATTGCAGCAAAAAGAATAAAATACCTAGGAATAAACTTAACCAAGGATGTGAAAGACCTATATGCTGAAAACTATAAGACTTTTTTGAAAGAAATTGAAGAAGACACAAAGAAATGGAAAGACATTCCGTGCTCATGGATTGGAAGAATCAACATAGTTAAAATGGCCATATTACCCAAAGCAATATACAGATTCAATGCAATCCCCATCAAAATCCCAATGGCATATTTTAAAGAAATAGAACAAAAAATCATCAGATTTGTTTGGAACCACAAAAGACCCCGAATAGCCAAAGCAATCTTAAGGAAAAAGAACAATAATGGAGGTATCACACTTCCTGACTTTGGCTTGTACTACAGGGCTACAATAATCAAAACAGCATGGTATTGGCAGAAAAACAGACACATAGACCAATGGAATAGAATTGAGAACCCAGAAATAAAACCACATAAATATGGGCAGATAATTTTTGACAAAGAAGCTAAAAACATACAATGGAGCAAAGACAGCCTCTTCAATAAATGGTGCTGGGAGAATTGGATAGCCACGTGCAAAAGAATGAAACTGGACTGCTATTTGTCACCATGTACCAAAGTTAATTCAAAATGGATCAAAGACTTAAGCATAAGACCTGACACAATAAACTGCATAGAAGAAAACATAGGTACTAATCTTATGGACCTTGGGTTCAAAGAGCATTTTATGAACTTGACTCCAAAGGCAATGGAAGTAAAAGCTAAAATAAACGAATGGGACTATATGAAACTTAAAAGCTTCTGCACAGCAAAAGAAACCATTGACAAAATAAAGAGGCCACCAACTGAATGGGAGAAGATTTTTGCAAACAGTGCCTCCGATAAGGGGCTAGTATCCAGAATATACAAGGAACTCATGCAACTCAACAACAAAAAAACAAACAACCCAATTGAAAAATGGGCAGAGGACTTGAAGAGACATTTCTCCAAAGAGGACATACAAATGGCAAATAGACATATGAAAAAATGCTCAACATCACTAATCATCAGAGAAATGCAAATCAAAACCACAATGAGATATCACCTCACCCCAGTCAGAATGGCTATCATCAACAAGACAAACAATAACAAATGTTGGAGAGGCTGTGGAGAAAAAGGAACCCTCATACACTGTTGGTGGGAATGCAGACTGGTGCAGCCGTTATGGAAGGCAGTGTGGAGGTTTCTCAAAGAATTACGAATAGAATTGCCATATGACCCAGCAATCCCTCTTCTGGGTATCTACCCAAAAAATCTGAAAACATTTAGAGATAAAGACACGTGTGCTCCAATGTTCATTGCAGCTTTGTTTACGGTGGCCAAGACATGGAAACAACCAAAATGTCCTTCGATAGATGAATGGATAAAAAAGTTGTGGTATATATACACAATGGAATACTATTCGGCGGTAAGAAAAGATGATATAGGAACATTTGTGACAACATGGATGGATCTTGAGAGAGTAATGCTGAGCGAAACAAGTCAGACAGAAAAAGCAGAGAACCATGTGATTTCACTGATATGTGGTATATAAACCAAGAACAACAAAAGAACAAGACAAACAAATGAGAAACAGAAACTCATAGACACAGACAATAGTTTAGTCGTTGCCAGAGGGTAACGGGGGCGTGGGGCGGGGGGTGGGAGATGAGGGTAAGGGGGATCGAATATATGGTGATGGAAAGAGAACTGACTCTGGGTGGTGAACACACAATGGGATTTATAGATGATGTAATACAGAATTGTACACCTGAAATCTATGTAATTTTACTAACAATTGTCACCCCAATAAATTTAATTAAAAAAAAAAAAAAAGAAAAAAAAAAGAAAATACATCCTACCAAAATTTTTGGGATGCAGCGAAAGCAGTTTTAAGAGGGAAATTTATCTCATTACAGGCCTATCTCAAGAAACAAGAAAACTCCCAAATAAATAACCTCATGTTACACCTTAAAGAACTAGAAAAAGAAGAACAAGTAAAACCCAAGGTCAGCAGAAGAAAGGAAATAACAAAAATTAGAGCAGAACTAAATGAAATAGAGAACAAAAAGACAATAGAAAAAATTAATATGACAAAGAGCTGGTTCTTTGAAAAGATTAACAAAATTGACAAACCCTTGGCTAGACTTACTAAGATAAAAAGAGAGAAGACACTGATTAACAAAATCAGAAACGTAAAAGGGGAAGTTATCACGGACACCAAAGAAATACAAAGGATCATCCAAGAATACTATGAAGGACTATATGCCACCAAATTCAACAACCTAGAAGAAATGGACAAGTTCTTAGAAACATATAGCCTTCCAAGGCTGAACCATGAAGAACTGGAAAATCTAAACAGACCGATCACCAGTAACGAAATTGAATCAGTCATCCAAAACCTTCCCAAAAGCAAAAGTCCGGGACCAGATGGCTTCACTAGTGAATTCTACCAAACCTTCAAAGAGGATCTAATACCAATTCTGCACAAACTCTTCCAAAAAATTGAAGAAGAGACAGTACTCCCTAACTCATTTTATGAGGCCAACATTACCCTGATACCAAAACCTGGTAAGGACAGCACAAAAAAAGAAAACTACAGACCAATATCTCTGATGAATACCGATGCAAAAATCCTAAATAAAATTCTAGCAAATCGAATACAACAATGCATTAAAAAGATTATTCATCACGACCAAGTGGGGTTCATCCCCGGGGCACAAGGATGGTTCAACATACGCAAATCCATCAATGTGATACATCACATGAACAAAATAAAGGACAAAAATCATATGATTATATCAATCGATGCAGAAAAAGCATTTGACAAGATACAACATCCATTTATGATTAAAACACTTAATAAAATGGGTATAGAAGGAAAATACCTTAACATAATAAAGGCCATATATGACAAGCCCTCTGCTAATCTCATAATTAATGGAGAAAAACTGTAGCCCTTTGCTCTACGTTCAGGAACACGACAGGGATGTCCCCTATCACCTCTGCTTTTCAACATAGTGTTGGAAGTCCTTGCCAGAGCAATCAGGCAAGAGAAAGAAATAAAAGGCATCCAAATTGGGAATGAAGAAGTTAAATTATCACTCTTTGCAGATGACATGATGCTATATATAGAAAACCCTAAAGACTCCACCAAAAAGCTATTAGAAACAATCAACGAATACAGTAAAGTTGCCGGCTACAAAATCAACGCACAAAAGTCCATTGCCTTCCTATATACTAACAATGAAATCTCAGAAAAAGAAATACAAAAAACAATTCCTTTTGCAATTGCAGCAAAAAGAATAAAATACCTAGGAATAAACTTAACCAAGGATGTGAAAGACCTATATGCTGAAAACTATAAGACTTTTTTGAAAGAAATTGAAGAAGACACAAAGAAATGGAAAGACATTCCGTGCTCATGGATTGGAAGAATCAACATAGTTAAAATGGCCATATTACCCAAAGCAATATACAGATTCAATGCAATCCCCATCAAAATCCCAATGGCATATTTTAAAGAAATAGAACAAAAAATCATCAGATTTGTTTGGAACCACAAAAGACCCCGAATAGCCAAAGCAATCTTAAGGAAAAAGAACAATAATGGAGGTATCACACTTCCTGACTTTGGCTTGTACTACAGGGCTACAATAATCAAAACAGCATGGTATTGGCAGAAAAACAGACACATAGACCAATGGAATAGAATTGAGAACCCAGAAATAAAACCACATAAATATGGGCAGATAATTTTTGACAAAGAAGCTAAAAACATACAATGGAGCAAAGACAGCCTCTTCAATAAATGGTGCTGGGAGAATTGGATAGCCACGTGCAAAAGAATGAAACTGGACTGCTATTTGTCACCATGTACCAAAGTTAATTCAAAATGGATCAAAGACTTAAGCATAAGACCTGACACAATAAACTGCATAGAAGAAAACATAGGTACTAATCTTATGGACCTTGGGTTCAAAGAGCATTTTATGAACTTGACTCCAAAGGCAATGGAAGTAAAAGCTAAAATAAACGAATGGGACTATATGAAACTTAAAAGCTTCTGCACAGCAAAAGAAACCATTGACAAAATAAAGAGGCCACCAACTGAATGGGAGAAGATTTTTGCAAACAGTGCCTCCGATAAGGGGCTAGTATCCAGAATATACAAGGAACTCATGCAACTCAACAACAAAAAAACAAACAACCCAATTGAAAAATGGGCAGAGGACTTGAAGAGACATTTCTCCAAAGAGGACATACAAATGGCAAATAGACATATGAAAAAATGCTCAACATCACTAATCATCAGAGAAATGCAAATCAAAACCACAATGAGATATCACCTCACCCCAGTCAGAATGGCTATCATCAACAAGACAAACAATAACAAATGTTGGAGAGGCTGTGGAGAAAAAGGAACCCTCATACACTGTTGGTGGGAATGCAGACTGGTGCAGCCGTTATGGAAGGCAGTGTGGAGGTTTCTCAAAGAATTACGAATAGAATTGCCATATGACCCAGCAATCCCTCTTCTGGGTATCTACCCAAAAAATCTGAAAACATTTAGAGATAAAGACACGTGTGCTCCAATGTTCATTGCAGCTTTGTTTACGGTGGCCAAGACATGGAAACAACCAAAATGTCCTTCGATAGATGAATGGATAAAGAAGTTGTGGTATATATACACAATGGAATACTATTCGGCAGTAAGAAAAGATGATATAGGAACATTTGTGACAACATGGATGGATCTTGAGAGAGTAATGCTGAGCGAAACAAGTCAGACAGAAAAAGCAGAGAACCATGTGATTTCACTGATATGTGGTATATAAACCAAGAACAACAAAAGAACAAGACAAACAAATGAGAAACAGAAACTCATAGTCACAGACAATAGTTTAGTGGTTACCAGAGGGTAAGGGGTGCGGGGGGTGGGGGGTGGGAGATGAGGGTAAGGGGGATCGAATATATGGTGATGGAAAGAGAACTGACTCTGGGTGGTGAACACACAATGGGATTTATAGATGATGTAATACAGAATTGTATACCTGAAATCTATGTAATTTTACTAACAATTGTCACCCCAATAAATTTAATTAAAAAAAAAAATAATAAAAAGACGGTAACCTACAAAGGAAAGCCCATCATTTTATCATAATATATTTCAGCAAAAACTCTACAAATCAGGAAGGAATGGACTCATATATTCAAACTGTTAAAATAGAGAAATTATTAGCTAAGAATAATATATCCAGCAAAGATAGCCTTTAGATATGAAGCAAAAATAAAGACCTTTCCAGACATACAGAAGCTGAGGGAATTTTCTAACATATGGCCTGCACTACAAGAAATACTGAAGGAGACTATTCAACCTGAAACAAAAAAGCAAAAGAATACAAAACTATGAGTAGTATTATGAACAGACAGAAGCAGGCAATGGCAACTGTTACACCAAAGAAGACACTATACCCTTAAACATAACACACAGGGTAAAGAAAGAAAAAAAACAAAAAAAAAACATTTAACAAAAAAGAGGGAAAAGACAACTTGCTACTATAGCACAGGAATCAACTCACAGCATACATAGGGATAAAAGGTGACAAGAAAAACATAAAAGCAGGAAGAGCAAAGATCTGAACCGGCATAAGGGAGTGGAGAAATTAAGCATGCTGAAGGTAATGGAATTCTCTAAATATCAAATGTTCTTTTACATAAACTTAATGGTAACCATTAAAAAAAGAAATCCAGAACTGAACCATATAATGTAATAAATGAAGAAACAGGGGGAAACATCATAGAATACCACCACACTGAAGTAATAGATAGCAACATAAAAGCAAAGAAACAATGGAGACACAGTCCTACCAGAAAACCAAAGATAGAATGACAGGAAATCCTCGTACATCAATAATCACCCTAAATGTAAATGGACTGAACTCACAAATAAAAGGCACAGAATAGCAAATTGGATAAAAAAACAAAACCCAAACTTATGCTGCCTCCCAGAGGCATATCTCAGCTATAAGGACAAATATAGACTCAAAGTGAAAGGGTGGAAACTCATACATCTAGCACATGGTATTCATAGAAAATTAGGTGTAGCTATACTTATATCAGATGAAACAGACTTCAAGATAAAATAGGTAACAACAGACAAAGACAGACATTTCATAATGATATAAGGGACTGTACAACAAGAAGACATAACAGTAATCAATATTTGTGTCCCCAATCAGGGAGCACCAAAATATACCAAACAACTACTAACAGAACAGAAGGGAGAAATTGACCAAAACACAATTATAGCGGGGTACCCAAATACATCATTGACAGCTATGGATAGATCATCCAAACGGAAAATAAATAACGAAATATGCGCTAAATGACACATTATATGAAATGGACATAACTGACATTTATAGAGCACTTCATCCTAGAACATCAGACTACGCATTGTTTTCTAGCGTACATGGAACATTCTCAAGGGTAGACCATATACTGGGACACAAAACTAGCCTCAGCAAATTTAAGAAGTTCGAAATCATACCAAACATAATTTTCTGACAAGGCTTTGAAAGTGGACATCAACTGCAAAAAGAAAGCAGAAAAACCCACAAATAGTGGAGATTAAACAACATACTTTTGAAGAACAACTGGGTCAAAGCAGAAATAAGAGGAGAGAGCAAAAGATGTACAGAAACAAATGACAATGAAAATACATCCTACTAAAATTTTGGGGCTGCAGCGAAAGCAGTTTTAAGAGGGAAATTTATATCATTACAGGCCTATCACAAGAAACAAGAAAAATCCCAGATAAATAACCTCATGTTATACCTTAAAAAACTAGAAAAAGAACAAATGAAACCCTTAGCAAAAGAAGGAAATAATAAAAATCAGACCAGAACTACATGAAATGGAGAACAAAAAGACAATAGAAAAAATAATGTGACAAAGAGCTAATTCTTTGAAAAGATTAATAAAATTCATAAACCTTTGTTTAGGCTCACTAAGATGAAAAGATAAAAGACACAAACAAAATCAGAAATTAAAGAGGGGATGTTATGACGGATGCCACAAAAATACAGAGGATCATCCAAGAATACTATGAAGGAAGATATGTTACCAAATTCAATAACCTAGAAGAAGTGGTCATGTTCTTATAAACATACAGCCTTCCTAGGCTGAACCATGAAGAACTGGAAAATCTAAATACACTGATCAACAGCAAGGAAATTGAGTCAGTCATCCGAAACCTTCCCAAAAGCAAAAGTCTGGGACCACATGGCTTCACTAGCGAATTCTACCAAATATTCAATTCAAAGAGGTTCTAAGACCTGTCCTACTGAAACTCTTCCAAAAACATTGAAGAAGAGGCAATACTCCTGAACTCATTTTATGAAGCCAACATTACCCTGGTACCAAAACTTGGTAAGGATAGCGGACAAAAATAAAATTACAGACCAATCTCTCTGATAAATACTGATGCAAAGATCCTAAACAAAATTCTAGCAAGCCAAATGCAACAATGCATTAAAAGGATTATACATCATGACCAAGTGGGGTTCACCCCAGGGGCAAAAGGATGGTTCAACATATCCAAAGCAATTAGTGTGATACACCACCTAAACAAAATAACGGACAAAAATCTTATGATTATATCAATAGATGCAGAAAGAGAGTATGGCAAGATGCAACATCCATTTATGATTAAAGCGCTTAATAAAATAAGTATAGAAGGAAAATACCTTAACATAATAAAGGCTAGATATGACAAACCCTCAGCTAATATCATAATTAATGGTGAAAAACTGAAGCCCTTTGCTCTACGTTCAGGAATATGACAGGGCTGTCCCCTATCACCTCTGCTTTTCAACATAGTATTGGAAGTCCTAGCCAAAGCAATCAGGCAAGAGTGAGGAGTTAAAGGCTTCCAAATAGGGAAAGAAGTAGTTAAATTGTCACTTTTTGCAGATGACATGATGCTGTATATAGATAACCTAAAAACCCCACCGTTATTAGAAACAATAAACGAATACAACCAAGATGCCGGCTACAAAATCAACATACAAAAGTCCATTGCATTCCTATATATTACCAATGAAACCTCAGAAAAAGAAATTTTAAAAAGCCATCCTTTTTGCAATTGCAACAAAAAAGAATAAAATACCTAGGAATAAACTTAATTAAGGATGTGAAAACCTATATACTGAAAAGTATGCGACATTTTTAAAAGAAATTGAAGACACAAAAAAGTGGAAAGATATTCTGTGTTCATGGATTGGAAGAATCCACGTATTTAAAATGGAAATATTACCCAAAGCAATGTACAGATTCAATGCAATCCCCATCAAAATTTCAAAGGCATTTTTTAAAGCTATAGAACAAAGAATCATCAGATTTGTTTGGAACCACAAAAGACCCCGAATAGCCAAAGCAATCTTAAGAAAAAAGAACAATAATGGAGGTATCACACTTCCTGACTTTGGCTTGTACTACAGGGCTACAATAATCAAAACAGCATGGTATTGGCAGAAAAACAGACACATAGACCAATGGAATAGAATTGAGAACCCAGAAATAAAACCACATAAATATGGACAGATAATTTTTGACAAAGAAGCTAAAGACATACAATGGAGGAAAGACAGCTTCTTCAATAAATGGTGCTGGAAGAATTGGAAAGCCTCATGCAAAAGAATGAAACTGGACTGCTATTTGTCACCATGTACCAAAGTTAATTCAAAATGGATCAAAGACTTAAGCATAAGACCTGACACAATAAACTGCATAGAAGAAAACATAGGTACTAAACTTATGAACCTTGGGTTCAAAGAGCATTTTATGAATTTGACACCAAAGGCAATGGAAGTAAAAGCTAAAATAAACAAATGGGAATATATGAAACTTAATAGCTTCTGCACAGCAAAAGAAACCATCGACAAAATAAAGAGGCCACCAACTGAATGGGAGAAGATTTTTGCAAACAGTGCCTCTGATAAGGGGTAATATGCAAAATATACAAGCAACTCATGAAACTCAACAACAAATAAACAAACAACTCAATTGAAAAATTGGCAGATGACCTGAAGAGACATTTCTCCAAAGAGGACATACAAATGGCAAATAGACATATGAAAAAATGCTCAACATCACTAATCATCCGAGAAATGCAAATCAAAACCACAATGAGATATCACCTCACCCCAGTCAGAATGGCTATCATCAACAAGACAAATAGTAACAAATGTTGGAGAGGCTGTGGCGAAAAAGGAACCCTCTTACACCGTTGGTGGGAATGCAGACTGGTGCAGCCGTTATGGAAGGCAGTGTGGATGTTCCTCAAAAAATTATGAATAGAATTCCCATATGACCCAGCAATCCCTCTCCTGGGTAACTACCCTAAAATCTGAAAACATTTATACATAAAGGCACATGTGCTCCAATGTTCATTGCAGTTTTGTTACGGTGGCCAAGAAATGGAAACAACCAACGTGTCCTTCGATAGATGAATGGATAAAGAAGTTGTGGTATATATACACAATGGAATACTATTGATGTATAAGAAAAGATGATATAGGAACATTTGTGACAACATGGATGGATCTTGAGACTATAATGCTAAGCGAAATAAGTCAGACAGAGAAAGCAGAGAACCATATGATTTCACTGATACATGGTATATAAACCAAAAACAACAAAAGAACAAGACAAACAAATGAGAAACAAAAACTCATAGACATACAATAGTTTAGTGGTTACCTGAGGGTAAGGGGGCGGGGGGTTGGAGATGCGCATAATGGGTCAACTATATGGTGATGTAAGGAGGACTAACTCTGGGTGGTGAACACACAGTGGGATTTATAGATGATGTAATACAGAATTGTACACCTGAAATCTATGTAATTGTACTAACAATTGTCACCCGAATAAAAAAAGAAAGAAAGAAATAAGAGGCATCCATGGGGGGAACCCAGAGTTGGCCATCTACTTCCATGTGGGGAGCAGTTGCCCCTCTGGTAAATACATGTGGACTACCAGGTGAGCATGGAGATGCCCCCAAAATTGTGGCTGAATTTATGCATTTTTTAAGGAAGTATACATTACATACTACGTCAAGGAAGGAAAGTGCATGGCTGCAACTGTGGCCTGGCCCCTCTTATTGCAGTTCAGCTGGCTGCTACTAATGTCCAGTTAGAAGCAGAAGCCAGGTTTAGAAAATTAGAGGAAGAACTGAAACTAATATATATACATACATATATATATATATATATATATATATATATATATATATATATACACATATATATATATATATATAAAACCTGCAAATATATGTAACCTGCAAATATAATATATATCATATGTTATATGATATCATATATTGTATTATATTATAACATATAATATTATATCATATCTATTATATCATATTATATTATATTATAACATATATTAATATTTTGCCAATATTATATCTATTGCAAAAATGTATAATATATCATATATTATATATTATATCTAGATACATAGATATATAGATCTAGGTCTAGATATAGATATATAGATGTAGGTATATAAATATAAATACAAATGTATAGATATAGATACATAGATATACAGAGGGTGCCAAAAAATGTATACACATTTTAAGAAAGGAAAAACTATATCAAAATTGTAATATTCAATATATACCAATAGCAAAAGATGAATACAAGTCACGTTTGACTTCTGCAATTACAGGATGTGCTCAAAGTGGTTACCATCAGCAGAATTTTAATGCAGTATTTTTCTTTCTTAAAATGTGTATGCATTTTTTTTGGCACGCTGTGTATATACACAGGGTGTGCATACAAAGATGTATGCATGAATGTTCATAGTAGCATTATTCCTAATAGCCCAAAGTGGAAACCCATAGTGTCTATTAACTGATGAATGGATAAATAAAATGTAGTGTATCCACACAATGGAATATTATTCAGCAATAAAAGGAATGGAGTACTGATACATGCTACAACATAAATACCTCAAAAACATTTTGCTAACTGAAAAGACTCAATTACAAAAGACCGCATGTTGTGTAATTCCACTTACATGTACTATCCAGAATAGTCAAATTTATAGAGACAGCATATTAACAGTTGTTAATGGGTGGAGGTGTAACAGTGCATGAACGCTAAAGGATATGAGATTTCTTTCTGGGGTTATAAAATGTTCTAAAATTTGTTTATGGTGGTGCTTGCACTATATGTAAATATATTAAGAACCTTTGAATTGTGCATTTAAACCAGTGAACTTTATGGCATGCAAATTGCATATCAATAAAGCTGTTTTTAAAAAATGAATATATCATGTAAGCAGTAGGTTATGTGAGTCTGGATCTCAAAAGAGTGATTCAGACTGGAGATAACTATTTGGGTGTTGCCAGTGTATACATGACATTAAAATGCATGAGAATAGATGTTATCATTTAGAAGAAATTGTAGATAGAAGAGATATAAGGTACTGGAATTGATCCCTGAGGCATTACAAAATGTAGAGAGGAGAGAGATCAGAATAATACAGAAGAGAAGAGTGGAAGAAATGAGACCAGTTAGCAGAGTTGTATATTTTTCTATAGCCACAATCAACTGCATTAGTGATGCAGGAGACAAATCAGGAGAAAGTAGTATCCCAGAAGCCAAGAGAATAAACTGTTTCAAAGAAGAGGGAGTGTGATCAATTTTGCCAAAGATTGCTGATATGTTAAATAAAAGAGGACTGAAAAGAATTGGCATTGTATTTAACAATGTGGAAGTCACTGATGAATGGTGAGGATGAAAGTCTGACTGGAATTAATATAAAACTGATTTGGTGAAGAGGAATTGTAGAGATTCAATTTGATACATGAGTGGATAATGTGGTGGGAACTACTGACTACTTTTATTTTCTCAGGGAAGTAGAATGCAGATCATTAGGTGAGAATAAGAAGGAGGGAGAAGGTTTTAGAGGATTAAGGACAGAGGAGACAATATGACTTTTTCATCTTCCTAAATGTAAGTGGGAAAAGTGAGTGATCTAGGGAAATGGAGTACAAGTCACTGAGTGGTTTTCAGTCATGAATTAAAAATGAGACCAGTTGACACAGTTGTGTACTTTCCACAGGTACAATTAGCTGCACTGATGTGGTGTGGAGGAGACGAAGTCTTCAATTCAAGCAAATTTGTGATTTTTCCAAGCTAAAGAAAGGCATGGGAGTGAAGGGTCCATGTAAAGGTTGATTATGTTGATACATAATGAAATATTGTCTTAGAAAGTAAGAGATTGAGAACTTTTTTGGGTGAAGGTGATGGGCAGTAAAAAGATGTTAGGATGAATGGATTGTGGGTTCATATGAAGTCAAAGAATTTTTGTAGTCCAGTGATAGAGTCAGCTATTAAAGTGAAGGTGGTGGTCTGAAAGTGGGACAATTGAAACTGAGCTTACGAAAGAAGTATTGGTAATGATATATAGCAAGAGATTCAAAGGTGGGGGATTACTAAGGAAAAGGGCACAATAATCTCAAAGAGACAATTGTTTGGGAGCTACAACAGGGCACAAAGGAAAGGATCAGGGTACTGAGGAAGGGATTGTAGAGAGGTTAATGAGAGATGGCTAGGGATTTCTGGACTTAATCACAACAATAATAGTGCTTTGTTTTCCAAAAATTTCATTTCTTTGATTACATTGATTTTTTTTTCATGTGTAGGTGACAGGATAACTAATTGTGCTCTTAATTTGTTCTCACTGAATTTCCTCTTCCCAACTTTATGGAGGGTTCCTTTTTCTTAGGCAGGTACGGAGGTTACATACTGCAACTTAAAGCAAAAATTGTCTCAAAATCTCTTGCAGGATTTTTTTTTAAGCCTAAACTCTTTGACACAGTTATGTTAGGGCCTTCTCATAAAGGGACGGGAAAGATGTAAATACATGTTATATGGAATGAGGTGGGGATAGAAGGACAAGAACTTAGTGGGAGAGAAAGATTCACCAGGAATAAAGGATATGAGGAACTGTGCTTACTGAAGCAGCAGGGACCCATGCCCACCCGGCACCCAGAGAGGCAGTGTGATCACAGTGGTGTTGACCCTAGGTATCTGAGCTCTGACAGATTTCCAGGGCCACATGACACAGAAGTCTGAGTCACTGCAAGAGACTAAAGGAACAATGAGTGTATTAATGTCGACCAATGTAGACTATAGACCAGTGGTGTATATCCCTGAATTTTTTGATGTCACAGATCTTCGTACAAACCTAATGGATGGATGAAGAATGTCCAAATAATGATTAAGATTAAATTTCCTCTCAGACTGGTGGAGTAAGAAATGATGTTCAAGTAACCATTTTTTGCTTTGGTTTGGTTTCTGCAAATTCAGGTTTGTGGAGTAAAATTCATAAATACTTTTTGTATTGTCAAAAGTATCACCTATTTTCCCAGCCTGTCATACAATATTGATTTTAGTTGTAGGGAGAATGTTTTCGTTTTTGTGTAGTCCAATTTACTTTGAATTTCATTATATTTATTTCAGACTGTCTCAACTTGTGAGACTTAATTTCATGGTGTTGCATGCTTGCTTTTAGACTTTTGGAAAGATGGTCCCATTTGGCATGCATTATTTTTAATACCAAGTCTTTTTATTTTGAAATAATTATAGATTCATAAGGAGCTGTTAAAATAGTACAGAAAGGTCTCATGTACCTTTCACTCAGTTTTCCCCAGTGACAGCATCTTACATGGCTATGCATTTTAATGGCTACTGTTCACCTGTAAGTCAGATACACTCTTTCATCTGCTAAAAAAATACCTCAGGGAATGCCTGAAATTAGATATATCTGTTTGTGGGAACATAATTTAAATTTCTGGATCAAAAAGTATATATTGACAAGCTTCGATGACTGACCACTAAAGCTATCTCAGGATGCCACAACATAGTCAATCTTGTGAATAAGAATCATATTCAAACATTTAAATCATACTCAAATGTTTGTACAGAACAGCCAGCTGAATGGCTTGTTTTGTGCTTTTTTTTTTATTATTAAACAATCTTTGTTAATACTCGTGATTCTTCGGTAATTACTAAAGAGGCCGAGTGGACCCTTATGTGTTGCTTTTAAAGATAAACAAAGCTTAACAAGGAACTATTTTAATTTTATTTTGACCTATCCTTTGTTTCTTTTCAGATTTATAGGGTAAAATCATTTGAAATTACCCAAAATAGGTCATTACCCTTTAGTCACCAGACACAGATGGTACTTTGATGAATATAATGGATTTGTGAATTTTAAACTGTTGTATATAAAATAGCAGTAAGGACAATCAAGGTAAAAAGAAAAAGGCCCATTTATCTCTTTCAAGTCATGTTTTTATTGAGCCTTTGTTGTATGTTAAGCACCAAATGAGGCACTTTGACATATAGGGTAGCAAAACTATCAGAGAGAGTTAATCCCAAACCTGATTTTTTATTCATCTGCAAAGTAGGCAGTGGACTAACTTCTGAAAATGTAAATCCATACAGAATCAATTTTATTCCCTTAGGAATTATTCTTTTCGAATTAGTTGACATGGTTGTGGACAACATAATATGTGACATGTGATATTTTCTGAAACATCTTTGGCCTTTAATTCATTAGCTGCTTCCATTCAATTTTTGGAATTAAATAGCAGCCGTACTCAACGGCCTTGTTACCTGCGGGGATCTGAGTATCCTTAAATAAGGGCTAATGACCCTACAAATAAAAAAGTGCTATTATATTGGAAATCACAGTGTTGGAAAAAGATTCAGTTAATAGACTTGCAGTATTGGAGTTTATAAATCCACTGCCCCCTTATTTGTGACTCTTACTCATAACCTACCCCTTCCCCATCTTTGATCCCTAGGGCAATGATCCCTAGGGCAATGTCCTCTCTCAGCCTTGGGGCATCATCCTGCCCATTTTAATTTCAATCTGTGATGATGTTTTTGCCTCTTGGCTCATAAAATTGTCCCTTAAAGTCTTTTAAGTCTGTGGGCCTTGAATCAAGCTGATTCACTCAATTTGATTGCAATGAAGCAATTTGAATTTAGCCTCTAAAAGCCTGTACAAGTTTGTCTGGGTAACTCAACTCCTAAATGCCTGGACACACTTGACAAATTGGGATCACACCCAGCTGGCCCTAATGGGAAAGCTTGATGAAATCTCTCCAGAATGTTCCAAGACAATAGATATTCATGGGACCTTGACTCTAATGATTTTGTGACCTGCTGAGAGAAGTGCTGCTCCTCTTATGGCCCCAGTTAAAGGGCTCAGCTTCCCTGACAACCAACCATGATTATTCCATCTTCCATTTTCCACCATTAGCTTGCACTAATTCCTTTCTTAAATGCTAAGACATTATAAATCTGTATTCTTCTCTTTGGATAAGGTTAACCTTTGGATAAGGTTCCTTTTTTCTCCACTGGAATTCAGGACACTGGGGTGGGACGGGAAGAAGTGAGCATTAAAACATGCTTGGGTTTTACCCACCCCACACGAGTCTGTATATCTGTGTAAAATTCCACACATTTAGAGTAAAATTAATCTATTTCTAATCCCACGACTGAATCCAGAAATATTTTTAGCCAGATTAATATATCCCTACTTGGCCAGAATTCCTTATGGAACAACAGGTAGAACCTCTAACACCTTCCAGTTAGCACATTATTACCTACTTTAAATAAGTGAGTATTCCTTGAATGAGTACTAATTCTGAGGCATTAGACATGTGTATTTCAAATAATGACATCA
Organism: Rhinolophus sinicus; assembly: GCF_057876585.1. NCBI lineage: Eukaryota > Metazoa > Chordata > Mammalia > Chiroptera > Rhinolophidae > Rhinolophus > Rhinolophus sinicus. The sequence goes on along the minus strand of NC_142518.1, from coordinate 71,482,304 downwards.
ATCAATAATTTAAAAAAATTTATTTTTAGAAGTTGAACAACGATTCATTGCAGACTTTCTGATGAAACAATTAGCAGTCTCAAAGATGATTTCAATAATTTTTAAAGAGCACCGTGTGAACACAAATCAATCTAAAGAGGCACATTTTTGCAAAGAATTAGAATACATAAAAGATCCCATTGAATACACGTGGCATTATTCCTAGTTTTATGGATACTGTGTTAAGTAAGTCCTGGCAGAAAATACTTACTGATAAATTTATCTATAAATTGGTAGCACTGAAAATATTAAAATTTACCTATTTGTGTGGTGTGTGTTTGTGTGTGTGTGTGCGCACACATGCACATGTTTGTGATTTTTGCTTTGCTTATTTTTTTTTATGATTATCCTTTCTTACTGTTTGCTCTGAGCATCTTTCCTTACTTCAACTGACCAAACTACTCAGAACTTTTCTTGACACTCCTTTTCACATGTCACTTTCCAGTTTTCAAATATTTCCAATAATGCCTTTTATTTTGGACAAGGACTTTGGTGGAAAAAAACCGAAGTACACTAAAATGAAACTGGACTCTATCCCAGTTCTACTCACAACCTACCAGAACTGTAATGCTTCAAACTAGGGCTAGGGAAATTAGCCTGTCAAGAACACCTCCACCACATTTTTGTGATGGGCCGGAGCTTCCAGGTGCTGCTGCTACAAGGTGAGATGTAGATATATTTTCCTCTATTACTGTGCACTAACTATGAAATTTGATTGTCTCTTCACTTTCTTGTTTCAGCTGGCAAAGTATATAAAAATTCTAGATGGATCGATACCTAAATAAGAAATATTCATTACCTACAAAGCACTTTAAATATTTTCAATCCTTTCTATTTGACTACCCAACATTTCAATGTCCCTTCCTAATATAGGCCCAGCTTCCTTTCTTTATTCACACCTTGTCCTTTAAAGGTCAGTTACACATTTTGCAATCTCTCCAGCTTATTTACCTTGGGACATCTCTGTAGATGTAGCTCACTGTTGTCTATGTTTACTAGAATAACAGCCACAAAGCACAATGGGAGTTGACTTCCTAATTACTCTCTTATTGCCTTAAAAATATGATTTTAAAATAAAACTTATGTTTGAATCTTAACTTTGAGTAAATATTATGAAGAAAAAATGAATTCTTAAAAGACTTTATTCTACATACTACTTAAATGAGAAAATTTTCTGAAATTCAAACATAGCAAGCTCCATTTGCTCAGCAATGAGGTACTTGCACAAAGTTCCCCAAGGCCTTTTTGGTGTACAAATTTATAATAATGAAGACTACTTCTAAGGAAATAATTTGACATAAAAGTTTTTTTTTCTCATTAAACTACTGCATTTAAAAAGTCACTCGAGTTGTAAACTCTCAAGAATAAGCCAGTTTTAGGATCACATTATTGTGTCACAGTAACAGAAATGTGAATCACATTTATTTCTTTAATTATAGATTCAGGTTCTCCTACATTCTTATTATTGAGCTACTAAACTCTTGATATCAGTTGCTAGGAAAATCCAAATCATCATTCCTGGCACCAAGGTGCCAAGAAAATAATGTGCTATCATGAAAGCACATATAATCAGCTGCTTTTGTATTTTGGTTAACCAGGTAGTTTGAAAATTATGATCCCACCAGCACTGTCTTCAGATTTTAGAAGCAGAACTAGAGGAATTATACTGAGGTATACTTTGTGGTAGTTCTGTTGCCTCTATTGCCCCAGAACTAACCATGTTATTGAGGATGGATATGCAGAAATTATGCTTTACACCAGGTAGCAGTTACCATAGGTGACCAAACACCACGTGTGTATGGCATCTGTAACACATAGGGGTGAGAAACTAGCATGATTTTTCACTACTCTGAATTTGTGGACTTATGTATTTGAGCAAATTGTATTTTTTTCAAAATCTTTTCAATTTTTTAACCTATACTATTAAGTCCCCACATGTGGACTTATAACTTTTAGATTAATTTCCTATCTTACAGAAATATAAACATAAAAAACAAACAAACAAAAAACAAACCAAAAAAAAACCCAAAAAACAGGTTTTAGCCACCAAAGTTATTTGTTACTTTTTTTAGGGAAATTTTTATATAATTTAATCTGGGATTGGGAAAATATTTAACATTATCTGATGGTTACACAGTTGGCCAAATAAGACTTTTGATAAATCAACTAATCTGTCCTTGGGGGTAGAATTTGACGCCTACTTTAAAGTATTGAAAAAAAAACCACTAACTCTACAGTACATGTGTATAGGAGTTCAGTATTGTATTCAGGCTTGCAAATGTATTATTTGGTGGTTTTCACAAAGCTATTGCACATATACGGGGGTTCTGAGGAAAATAAAGCTGAGGTTTTGTTCCTTTCTTCTTACTGGGAGAAAACCAACTTAACATGGGGTGAGAAAAAACACAACTGGTCTCCTACTGTGGGCTTAACTGTTATGGAGCAATGAGAAAATACTTACTACTTTAAAGGCTTTTTCCCCTTTATCACTGTGGTTTTCTCCAGGCATGCAGGTTGTTCAGCTTTAGCCTTGTTTATAGCATAGTCCTATTATTTTCATTTCATAATATAAACTTTGGTTCTTTACACTTTGCAAATTCGTATATGGTTTGCTGCTATTTTTATTTTTTCTGAAAAACCTCATTCAATGCCAGTTCTTCTGAAAACTCCTTAAAATCTAACTCACTACAGGTTTCTTTACTCCATGTTATAAAATCTGAATACAGATACTGTCCAAACTGTCCAAAGAATAATGTTTGAATTCACAGTAACAAAAGTTACAAAGTTTGTGCAAAAGACATTGTACACCATTGTAGTACATAGAGCTTGCTATAGTTAATTTTATATATAAAGCTGCATTTCTCATTAAAACTATTCTGTGCTACATTAAAAGTAAAGTATCTGATTTAATTTTTCCTTAATAATAAAACTGAATGCTCATTTAATCTCAGAAAATTTAAGATGCAAATTGCTTATTTATGATGTTTGTAAATGTTGTAATAAATCATTGGAACCTTTTAAACACCATAATTGCTTTGGAGCTCTTCAAGTTTTCCAAGGGTCATAAAGTAAACCCGGCTGTGGCGATTGCGCAGGGTAGAGGTAAAAAACAGCTTTAAAAAGAGAGAAAGAGACTCCATCAGTAAATGTTTAATATATTGTAACCTGATATTTAATAGATGCAACTATAATTTCAATTTATCTGCATCAACAAATTAATATATTGAGCCATACTGTTTTTCAGAACAGGAATTCCTCAAATTAAAGAATAAGAATTTAAAATAGTATGTAGTCTAAATTATATATTACAACATCTGTTCATTTTAATTTTATTAAAATAAAACTAACATACAATATTATATTAGTTTCAGGTGTACAATTTCACGTGTACAACATTTACATACTTAAAGAAGTGATCACTATGATAAGTCTAGTAACAATCTGACACCATACAACATTAGTATTACAATATTATTGACTATATTCCTTATTCTGTACATTATATCCCCATGATGTATTTTATAAGTGAAAATTTGAACCTCTTATTCCCTTTCATCTTTTCCCCCCTTTTAAAAAATTTTCAACTACAGTTGACATTCAATATTCGTTTCAGGTGTATAGCATAGTGGTTAGCACAAATTCTAGCACATGATTATGTGGTAAGCAAACATAAGTACTTTTCCTTTTTCTGTTACTGGATTATGTTAAAAACTATAAAAGTCAGATTTACTTAATCATTCTATTTCAAATATATTAATGTGAACATAGACAATAATGGATTTTGCACCCAACAGAATAACCACTAAACTTTGCTTGGGACATGTCAGTATTTTTAATTTTTCTGAAAAGTGTTTTCTTTTTTTAAAAAAATTAAATTTCATCATTTGCCAGGTCAATGTTTCTACTTCCAAATGCAAAATTGTTCTTATCAATATTATGCCAATTTGGAAAATATAGCATAAATATATTTATGGTCAGAAGGAAAAGTATATAAATTTCCTTAGTTAATTTTCATTGCTTGCTTTATTTTTTTCTCTAACTGGAGGATGTAAACTATACCTTGTCACCTCGGGTACACAGAAATCTCAGCTTCTTAATTGACCTGCGCTTCAGTTCACTTTCCAAAAGACTTGATTGCAAAGAGCGGACTTCAATTGCCTTTTGCCCCCATCCTGTGGTTCTCTGTGTACACTCATAAGCTACAGTAAAAAATTAAAAGTCAGAAATTCACAAAATATTTCTATCAGTGATAGAAAATTATAACCACAGTCAACATTCGATTATTAAGAGGCTGATTATTACATTCTTTTTTTCCTCCTTCTATAGTCAGTTATTTAGCCATTATGCTGCCCAGCAGTGGTGTTAAAACCAGCTATCTACTGTCAGCATTGTGACCAACACTGAATAACTAGATCTCAATTAGTTTTTGTAGTCATATAATCCAATACCACAGACAAAGCTAAGAGTTAATTTTACCCTGTTTGTAGAAAGCCAAATCTACCCACAGCTATTCTTTATTTTACAGTCTAGTTGAGGTATAGCATTCCATAATGGTTTGTAATTGTGCTCAAGTAGCATACATGGAAACTTGACAAATATTCAAAATTAAAACTTAAAGGATGACTTGCTCAAATAATGATTTTAGCAACTCTAATGCAAGTCAATGAATTACTACATTATAAAAAGAAATAAAGGTAATTTGATACTGTTAATGCTCTCTCTTGCTCAGGAAGCTTTTATAAGATTTCAACTTTTGTACCCTGGTTTATATTACTAGATGACAATAAAGATTATACAATTGCTTTAAAGCAGAAAACCTAATTATGTAAATAGCCATATAGTCAGCTAGTGCTATAAGGTATTTTTGACACAGGTAACAGTATTATTGATAAATGTTTAACTTTCAAGTTGATGTTCTTTATGTACCTTATGGGGAAGCAAATTTCCATCAGTAAATACAATCCTGTACTTAAAATAACATTAAAATTTTGAGTCAAGTTAAAATAATCTAGAGAACACTAGAAAACAAGGCACCTTCATTCCAATATTAACACAACTAAAATTAGAATTCATTTCATTAGACTTTGCCTTTTCTTCTATTATACTCTGCATTGATATAATTACAATATAATTAAATTTTTTTCCTTATCTTTCTCAAAGGTTCTAGGATGCCTTTGTTTAAACAAAATCTACCTGGCACACACACACACACACACATACATATATATGTATATTTAATATATATATATGCATACACATATATGCATATTTAATATGTATATATACGCATACATACATATGTATATGTATGTGTATATATGTATATATATATACATATTAAATATGCATAAAATAACCCATGAAAAAATATTAAACTTCTATAAAAGTGAATATTTATAAGCAGTGTGAGCCATTTGGAATCCCTCAATTAAAACTTGCCACACATTTATTTCTTGCTTCCTTTTACATTACAATTCAAAACATTTATGTGTATTAAATTGACACAAAATTGTAATTAAATTACAATCATTTTATTCAAACAATGGAAGGAGACTTTATAAGTCCAATTTCAGACTAGAATTAAAATCATTCCAGATATAAGGGAAATAAGTGGAATCCATGGCCTGAGTGATGGGAATGAGTAATAGATTTTGTCTATCTAGATTTGAATTTTTTCAACTATGTGAATACATCATTAAAATTGAATTTTTGTTATCAACCACACAGAGTAAAATTTTCTAAACTTAATGCCCAGGTTACTTGCTGAGTCCAAGAACTCAGTTCATATGACATTACAAAATCTCCACCTTAATTCTGAAATACACCAATCTGCCACTTAACATAGTTACTGAGCTAGCTTACTTACGAGATAGAGTCCAATGATTTGGAGTGGGAATGCTTAGTGTTACTTGCTGTGTTTGTATATAGATTTTTGTTAAGTTTGTATATAGATTTTTGAACATCTAGAGCAATGATCTTATTATTGAAAACATTTAATATAACCTAAGGGAATGTAAATTTCAGATTGGGGAAATCTGGATCTTGGTTAGTTTCAACTAACAAAGCAGTTATTTTTAGACAGAAAAAGAAAGCAATTGAATTCCTTAATATCAGTGTTATACTACAGTCTTTAATATACTCTCAAAATAGCCTTAATACACAAATCAAAATATCATGTTCTCATGTTATAATTTATTTTACACATAAAGAGATGGTTTCCAAATTCTAGCAACTTAAAATAGCTTTTTGTTTTAGATCCAAAGTTGTCCTAAGGACAAGAGCTGTACCAGATGACTTATGATTGTCTAGCAGCATACATATAAAGGTTTGTTCAGTTTCCCATTTGAACTGAATTTTCTTATTCTAACTTTTGATTAACACATTGATCACAAAATTACCAATTTAATGGTTAGATCAGGATTCATTATTTTCAGGTTTTATTCCTCAAGTAAAGGTAATTTGTCACTTAAAATGATTTTAAACCCTCTGTGAGTTCTTACATGTTTGAAGAAATTGGAGGTTTTCCCAAAAATCCTTAACTATATGCATGCAAAAATAAATGACTCTACAGATGCAGTGCAAAGAGTCATCACCCCATAGTGAAACAGATTTCCATTAAAAGGCAGTTCTTTCAAACTGGACTTACAGCCACATGAGGATTATATTTAGCCACTTAATAAAGATTTCAGAAGCTTCTGGCTTCTCTATTGACAAACTACCTCTCTCTCTCTCTGCCTCCCTTCCTCCCTCCCTCTCTCCTTCCCTCCCTCCCTCCCTATCTTTCTCTCTCCCTCCCCTTTATTCTTTATTTGTTTCATTACACTCCTCCTCCTTTCAGGAACATTTATTCTCCATCAAACTATTCTAGTCTAATATTTTTATGGTTCATATGCATTTGGTTCTCTATCTAGAATAACTTCTGTAGTCACCAAGCCTCAGAGACATATAGAAGAATCTTAAGTTATTCAGATTTCCCAGATATGCAGTCCTGCATTGGTCAGGAAGAAAAAATATCCTGGCTGATGACCGGCCTGATGAAGATGAAAAGGCAGTTTTCTTCATGCTGCCATCTGGGTGCTACCTATTAGGCTTTCCGGCCAGTCATATTTATCTCTTTGTAAATGAAGGATGATGAAATCTTAGTGACAACCAATATGTCATATATTCAGTTTGTATTTAATTCTTCATAAGAATATTACTCATTAAACAGAACAGTATTGACTGCATGAAATAGAACCATTTTGCTTTGCTTTTATGACTATTTGTCAGTCTCCTAAGAAAAAGTTAAATCCCAAAATCAATGTGATGTGATGAAACATTTTCAATATCTGCAAGCAAAAAGAATTAAAATAAAATTGTACATTATTGTGGAAAGGAATTCCTTCCTATTTTAATTACATGATTATTGGAAATAAACAAGACAGCCAAAATCAGTCTCTTTGTTAAGTAGCCTGTGGATTTGTTAAGCTTATGACAAGGGAACAAGTATGCAGTATCCCAAATTAACCATATGCCTACAGAAAACGTAATACTTCAGGAAACAGAAGCTTCTACGAGATTATCTGAAAGAGGAAAAAATTTTATACATACCTACTGAAGATGGTATGTCTTTCCACACTTCAAGGATCTTCTTGAAGAGTTGTTCATTTGCTTCCATAGACAGGTCTTCAGCATTAAAGGTGAGCATCATGCCAATTCCCAAGGAATCAGGTAAAATGATGATATTCTGTGGTATAATGATTTCCAGGGGTTGGAATTACGTTTCATCAGGATTTATATGTCCAACATTTTATCACTACTAGTTTAATTGAATCAGATTGTTTGAGCAATAAAGACCAAAAAGGGGTTCAAAGTACAGGGAAGAAGAAAGAATTCTATCTCAATATTAAACAGCATGGTATCGAACCCTTAAAAAGAGCCTTACTTATGTCATAAATTCATCACTGTTTAATATTCTCCTTTATATTTAGGAGAAATCTTTGCTTGAAAATGCAGAGATATATTTTCAACACAGAGAAATTCATTAAAATTTCACAAAGTATTACGTAGAATGATAGAAGAAACATTACTTGTTTCAGAGATTGATTTCAGTACATTAATGAATACTTTAGTAATGAATGTGTGAATAAAGTAAAAAACACACAATCACTGGTTATCAGAAATAAAAAATTAACTTAAAAATAGATTGAGCTTGAAATTTTTACAAGGGGCCACTTTATAATCTTCACTGCTTGAAATATGTTACCCTCCCTTCAGAAAAAAAACATAGGATTTCTTATCCAATTTATGTAATCTTAAAACACCGTCAATATACAAATTTGGAGACATATTAGGTAACATAATATTAAATACTAAGAATTTCTAAATTTCATGATACATAAAACAATGTAACAAAATTTACTTAAACTACAGTTATCGCCATGTTAATAGTATTTCCCTGAGAAATGAACAATTATATTCCTCTATCATTTCTCCTAATTAGCAAGTTACGAGTAAAAAAAAGGTCAGAAACTATACTTGCCAAACCCAGAGTACTCAGGCTAAGTGCTTGAGGCCATGTCTCAGCAACAACAATCCTTAAAACTAAAATGGGGATCCAGAGGTGAAAAGCAATTTTTATGCGTTCCCTGGGCACTCGCATGAGCAACTGAATCAGAAAAGAGATAAAGGAAGAGAGAAAAAGAAATTGCAAGAAAGAAGGTTGTCCCCAAAAAAATCTATTTAGAATAAAGCTGGACTTCCGTAAATCCAGGCAGCCTGAGAGGTAATTCTCTTGCCTCTCAGATGGTTCCTGAAGTAATCAGATATTCTTTAACACATGTGGCTACTTTGTAGCATTACAGCTTTTGTAATCTAGCAGTCTTGAAAAAGTATTATTTTTAGTATATGTTGTTTCAGAAGACACTCTTCCCTTATATTAGAGTCCTTTCTCTTTTAATGGGTCAAGACACTAGGGTGTTTAGCTAAAAATACAATTTTTGAATATACTGAAGTTATCCTAATTAGGTCAGACAATTTAAAAAGAAAAAAACTCACCTTCTCTCCTTGCTTCCACAATAATTACCTGATTGCTTCAAAAGGAAATAATTCTCCTTGCTTAGTAATCAAGTGGAACACAGGATTTAATCTTGTTGAATTACTTTTGAAATAAGTGTAAACTTGGACCAGTGCTGCAATGGTCAATACTGCACTAGCTTCAAAATAAAGCTGTGTCACATAACATTCAAAAATAAGATGCAGGAAGCTATGAGACACTCCAACTGAAGAATACTATAATACTTACATTAAAATTAAACTGATTTCTAAGTGCCTTTGGCTTGGCTTGGTTCAGTATTTTCTACATTATGAATAGGGTGATCTCTATATAATCATAGGTGACAACTGAGTGATCAGTTAATTATATTAATTATATTGTTACTATGACCAAACATTTTTTTTAAATGTCTCCACTAATGATTTGACAATGGCTATATGTAATTGTCAGAGATGTATGAGCTAATCCTGCAAGTTATGCAAAATATCACATTAGTGATTTAAAAGTGCAAAAAGTTTTCTCTTGGACTTTTGTATAATGTTAAACTGCTAAAATTTTAGTTGTTGACAAACTGAGGAATTAAGAAAGGGTAAAACAGATTTGTTGTTTCAGCCCTTCCTTTTAAATATAATTTTCAACAGGAAAACATCATTGCCACCAATAAATCTGAGACACAGGCAGAATTATATTTTGTATGGTGTGTGGGGGATGGGTAGTATTACATTATGTTTCAGCTGTTTATAGAAATGATGCATACAGTATTTTTACAAATATCCATTTCTTAGATGTGTCATATTTTCATTATTTATAATTATTTAAGAGTTGAGATGCATTAGCTTTATAATATTGAATTCCTTGATCAGAAATTCTAAGTATAGTTGATATTGTAAGAGAACACTTTATGATCATTTTCTATATATCAAGTACTATAATATGGATAAAGAAGGGAGATACACATAAAAATGCTGCAATACTGGTGTATTTTTAAAGAATCTGCTAATAAATTATGGGGTGCAGGAGGATTAAACAAGGAATGCAAACTCATATGTCTATTAGTGGAGGTTATTATAAATACATAAAGGTGAATGGATAGAGGATGTATAGCATATCCTCCATCTAAAAGGAGGCAGGCACAAATCATTTCCAATTGATAACGACTAGGTGGTAATATGTGCCTGGTGCTGTCAGATCTTTTGGTTTATCAACCGAAGTCCAGATTGTTAAGTGTAAGCTCTATTCATTTAAAAACACACGAAAAGCACTGTGCCAGACAAACACTATTTATCTGTAGAACAGACTCAGCTGTCTGGACTATGAAGCCATTAGTGATTTTTGTTTATTCATTTTACTTTCTGGCACTCTAGACTTACCTTTTAGGTCTCAGTTCTAGTATAGATATTGATAATCATATTTTTAAATCTTTAAGAGTTTTGACAGTTGTTGAAAACTCAAATTGTGGTAAACAATAATTTCCAGGGATCTTACGTTATTTGGCAGGGTCACATCAGACATAACCTCAGATTCTGCATCAATGATGTGATATCCATCTGCTGAGCTGAAGAAAATCTTTAGTCTTTTTTCAGAACCAATAGCCAGGTCAACTGTCACTGGCTTATGACCAAGTGTTGGAAATACCTGTAAATATAAAACCAAATATGGCCAAAAGGCCAAAAATGACACTCTAAGGCAAAAATTCCCCTGCCCTTTTGTTTAACAGCTTTATAAAACCCAGATGATTTTTTAAAAATGACATCATGTATTTAGAGACTTATATATTACAACTATTATTAGGTCTGGTACTACAATAAGAACATACTTATATTCAGGTTCTCAATATTGACTTTCCCTTCAAAGCCCAAATCTCTAATAATCATAAGAGCCTTGTATGGCCCTGAACCCTGTTTGCTGTCTTTAAATTCCTTGCCTTGAGCTTCAGCAAATGAAGGAGCTCATCTGGTCTCTTAAAACGGTTCGCTGGATCAGCTGCCTGTATTTTTGCCAGTATTCGTATATAGGCTTCATAGGACATGTAGTCTCCTTCAGAGTCTGCTGATTGATCAATGCATACTTGGTGGGGAATGAAAAAGGCCAGACACGTTAACCTACCATAGACTGGATGTACTTTAGGCTCCTATGGTTCCTAGTCCAAGGAAACAAAAAGCCAAACAGGATTCACTGCCAAGTTCAGGTCACAGTAGAGGACTGGGCATCACACGATTCACCATACTGTAGCCATGAGGTGGGATTCAAGAACTGGAGTGAGGACTTGGACGAGGAACTGTGTATCAGGCTAGACAGAGTGTTGGTACTTATCTTCTTTGCTTTCCAGCTCCATACCAGGCAGCTCTGACCAATCAGCAGACACCCAAGAATAAACCCATATCCAAATACTGACAGCTGACCCAAGGCCCAATTTAGGGAGATCAGATCAGGGATGTGATTTATGTCAGGGAAGGCCCAGATTGTCTGTATAGTAGTCTGTGCTAGTTAGAAAATAACATATTTACTGTGCAAATAGACATTGAGGGGTAGCCATAAAAATTAGCTCATCTTTATTGTATACATATGATGTTTTGGCATACAATATACACCATGTGAACAGATCTTGACTTAAGACACAAAAGAATTTCATGAATACCTTGCTGAGGTCTATCATGATGTGTCCTTATCAGCACTTTGTAAAAACTTGTCCATGGACCAACTAGTTCAAAATCACCTGGGACATTTGCTAAAGATTCCCAGGCCACACTCCAGATGTATTAATTTGGCCTGGGGTTGGGTCTGAGATTTAAACATTCAACAAATGCTCCAGATGATTCTTATGCATGTCCCAGATTAAGACTCCATATAATGCTACCAGTTCATTAATCAGTCCTCCATACTATGGAATAAGTATAACATAATCTTATTTATGTGGAATTCCGAAGCATTATAAAATGATAATGCAGGTAAAAGGAGTCCCCAGTTTATGAGATGTGGTCTAAAAAACCATCAGCAACGTAACTGTTTAGGACGCTAAATTGTTACCTTAAGAGGCTGATCCATAGAAGTTCAGTTAAACCACAATAAAGATGGAAATAGTACTGGTAATCCAAATAAGCCTAACCACCATTCCTTGCAATAGTTCTAGAGAAAAATGTGTTTAGAGTTCCAGCTTGGAAGGAATATAAACCCACCTTTTCCTCCCCACCCCCAGCTATTGTAGCCCTAGTAATTAAAGGCTTTCTCTTCCTTCATTCTTCTACCATTGGGTTCCCCCCTCTACCATTGCCACACCTTTCCTTACCTTCCCTCTGCTCTCCACCCCCCACTAAGATTGAACGAGGACTTTCTCAACTTCAAGTCATTGGAGTGGCACCCAAGGCCTGTGTTGGGGCTCTAGAAGAGAAGGTCTTCATGTTGACTACAGGAATTGGGAGTGAGGAGCTGGTGGGGAGGTCCTCTAAGGGAAGGAAGGGGTCAGGGATTTCCCTCACATTCTCCCTTGCTGTGAAGCCTGTGAATTGTCTAAAAAAAGGGTTAAATGATAATTATTGAGATGGCATATTCAAATTACATTAACTGTAGAAGAATAGTATATATTTCTGCTATTATACACCAAAATATTTTTCGGTTTACAATTTCTCAAAATAAAAAAATGTATTATCAAAAGGAAAAGGAGATCACTTACTTTAATCGCAGTGCTTTCATCAAAGGACTTTGGTGCCCAAGCATAAAGGTGAATTGATGATTTCAAAGCAATTGCAATATATGTTGTTTCTTCATGTTGGACTACAATGATAAAATACAAAGAAGTAACAATGCCACAGAGTTAACAAGAACACTCAAGTATTTGTATTTGTCACTGAAGTCTAATAACCACAGTGTAAGAGCACAGATCACATACTTTTAGAAAAGTTATTTGGTTACAATTTGATGCCCCCCCCAAAAGGCAACAAAATTATTATACAGTTTAATGGAATGTAAGCATTAGCCTTAAAGAGCACTTTAAGTTGTACACTGCAAACTGTAGACCACTGCTCAAATAAATTAAAGAAGACCTAAATAAACTTAAAGACTTCTTTTCTTCATGGATGAGTAGATTTAGCATTATTAAAGGGCAATACTATCCAAAGTGATCTACATATTCAGTGCCATCTCTCTTAAAATTCCAGTGACCTTTAATGCAGAAATGCAAATGCTGATTCTACAATTCACATGGAATTTGAAGAGGCCCCACATGGGCACAACAATCTTGAAAAAGAAAAACAAAGTTGGAGGACTCACACTTCCCAATTTCAAAACTTACTGCAAGCTCCACTAATCAAAACAGTGTAGTACTGACATAAAGATAGGCATATAGATCAATGGAGTAGAGTTGGGACTTTATAAATAAACCCATACATCTATGGTCAATGATGTCAAGATCATTCAAGAGAGAAAAAAAATAGCCTTACCAAGTTTTTGTATCAGGGTAGTGTTGGCCTCATAAAATGAATTAGGAAACAGTGCCTCCTCTTTCATTTTTTGGAAGAGTTTTAAAAATGGTAGCAAGAGACAAAGATGGATATTTCATAATGATAAAGGGGACAAAACGTAGAAGACATAATACTTATCAATCTATATGCTTCCAGTCAGGGAGCACCAAAATATATAAAGCAACTACTAACAGAAGAAATGCTACTAAAGAAGGACTGAGTCAAAGAAGAAATAAAAATAGAGACGAAAAGACACATAGAACCAAATGAGAATGAAAATACAACATATCAAAAAATTTGGTATGCTGCAAAAGTGGTAATAAGAAGGAAGTTTATATCATTACAAGCCTATTTCAACAAACAAGAAAAATCCCTAATAAGCAACCTAACATGACATCTTAAAGAACTAGAAAAAGTAGAACAAACGAAGACCAAAGTCAGCAGAGGGAGAGAAACAATAAAAATTAGAGCAGAACTAAATGAAACAGAGAACTAAAAGGCAGTAGAAAAATTAATGCAACAAAGAGCTGGTTCTTTGAAAAGATTAATAAAGTTGACAACCCCTGGCTAGACTCACTAAACAAAAAAGAGAAAAGACACAAACAAACAAAATCTTGAAAGGAGAAGTTATGACAGATATCACAGAAATACAGGGGACCAATAAAGAATACTGTGAAAGACTATATACTACCAAATTCAATAACCTGGAAGAAATGGGTAAATTCTTAGAAATATATAACCTTCCTAGATTGAATCACCAAGAACTTGAAAACCAAAATAGACCAATTAACAGCAAGGAAACTGAAACAATCATCATATATAGATGATGTATTACAGAATTGTACACTTGAAACTTACGTAACAACAAATGGTACTCGGACAACTGAATATCCACATTAAAAAGGGGGAAAGTTGGACCCCTTATCTTACACCATACATAAAAATTAAGACAAAATGTAAGAGCTAAAATTATAAAATTCTCAGAAATAAATATAGGAATAAATCTTCATGGCAATGGATTCTTATATTTGACACCAAACGCATAAGCAAAAAAAAAGTATTAAATCATCTTTTAATACTTGGTAGAATTCACTCGTGAAGTCATCTGGTCCTGGACTTTTGCTTTTGGGGTGGTTTTTTTTGTTTGTTTGTTTGTTTTTTACACTTAAAATTTATCGGAGTGACAATGGTGAGTAAAGTTACATAAGTTACAAGTGTACAATTCTGTAATACATCATCTATATATGATGATTGTTTCAATTTCCTTGCTGTTAATTAGTCTATTTTGGTTTTCAAGTTCTTGGTGATTCAGTCTAGGAAGGTTATATATTTCTAAGAATTTACCCATTTCTTCCAGGTTATTGAATTTGGTAGTATATAGTCTTTCACAGTATTCTTTATTGATCCCCTGTATTTCTGTGATATCTGTCATAACTTCTCCTTTCAAGATTTTGTTTGTTTGTGTCTTTTCTCTTTTTTGTTTAGTGAGTCTAGCCAGGGGTTGTCAACTTTATTAATCTTTTCAAAGAACCAGCTCTTTGTTGCATTAATTTTTCTACTGCCTTTTAGTTCTCTGTTTCATTTAGTTCTGCTCTAATTTTTATTGTTTCTCTCCCTCTGCTGACTTTGGTCTTCGTTTGTTCTACTTTTTCTAGTTCTTTAAGATGTCATGTTAGGTTGCTTATTAGGGATTTTTCTTGTTTGTTGAAATAGGCTTGTAATGATATAAACTTCCTTCTTATTACCACTTTTGCAGCATACCAAATTTTTTGATATGTTGTATTTTCATTCTCATTTGATTCTATGTGTCTTTTCGTCTCTATTTTTATTTCTTCTTTGACTCAGTCCTTCTTTAGTAGCATTTCTTCTGTTAGTAGTTGCTTTATATATTTTGGTGCTCCCTGACTGGAAGCATATAGATTGATAAGTATTATGTCTTCTACGTTTTGTCCCCTTTATCATTATGAAATATCCATCTTTGTCTCTTGCTACCATTTTTAAAACTCTTCCAAAAAATGAAAGAGGAGGCACTGTTTCCTAATTCATTTTATGTGGCCAACACTACCCTGATACAAAAACTTGGTAAGGATAACACACACACACACACACACACTACAGACCAATATCTCTGAATAAAACAGATATGAAAATACTAAACAAAATACTAGCAAATCGAATACAACAATACATTAATAAGATTATACATCACGAGCAATTTGGGTTCCTTCTAGGGCTATAGGGTTTGTTCAACATATGGAAATTGAACAATGTGGTATATTACATAAACAAAATAAAGGATAAAAATTGTATAAATAGATGCAGAAAAAGCATTTGACAAGATACAAATTCCATTTATAATTAAAACACTTAATAAAATGGGCATAGAAGGAAAGTACCTAAACACAATATACCATATACAACAAACCCTCAGCTAATATTATACTTAATAGTGAAAAACTAAAAGCTTTTCTCTAAGATCAGAAACAAGACAGAAATGCCCTGTGTTACCACTGTTATTCAACGTAGTGTTGGAAGTCCTAGCCACAGCAATCAGGCAAGAGAAGGAAATGAAAGGCATCCCATTGGGAATGAAGAAGCCAAATTGTCACATTTTACAGACGACACGATTCTTTATACAGAAAATCCTAAAGACCCCACCAAATAACTATTAAAAACAATAAACAAATACAGTAAACTTGCAGGATACAAAATCAATTTACAAAAGTACATTGTGTTCCTATATACTAACAATGAAATTTCAGAAAAGAAATGAAAAAAAGCCCATTCCTTCTACAATTACAAAACTAAAATAAAATACTTAGGATAAACTTAACAAAGGATAAGTTTTCAGACCTACACACTGAAAACTATAAGACATTATTAAAAGACATTGAAGAAGACACAAAGAAATGGAAAGATAGTCTGTGTTCGTGTATTGGAAGAAACAATATAGTTAAAAATTGCAATATTATAGATGATGTATTACAGAATTGTACACCTGAAACCTATGTAACTTTACTAACAATTGTCACCCTAATAAACTGTAATTAAAAAAAAAACACTGGTAATATTATGCAAAGCCATATAGAGATTTAATGCAATCCCCAGAAAAATCTCAATGGCATTTTTTTAAAAAAGAAATAAAGCAAAAAATCATCAAATTTTTATGGAATCACAGAAGACCCCAAATAGTCAAAGCATTCCTGAGAAAAAAGAACAAGGGCAGAAGTATCACACTTCCTGACTTCAGAGTATACTACAAAGCAACAATAATCAAAACAGCATGGGACTGACAGAAAAACAGACATACAGACCAATGGAACAGAACTGAGCACTCAGAAATAAAACCAAATATCTATGAGCAAATAATTTTTTTAAAAATGGAGTTAAAAACATACAATGGAGAAAAGAAAGCCTCTTTAGTAAATGGTTCTGGGAAAATTGGAAAGCCACATGCAAAAGAATGAAAATAGACTGCTATCTGTCACCGTACACCAAAATTAACTCAAAATGGATCAAAGACCCAAATATAAGACAGGAAACAATAAATCACATAGACGAAAAGATAGGCACTAAACTTATGGACTTTGGTCTTAGAGAGTATTTTATGAATGTGACTCCAAAGGCAAGGGAAGTGAAAGCAAAAATAAAGGAATGGGACTATATCAAACTAAAAAGCTTCTGTACAGCAAAAGAAACCATCAACAAAACAAAGAGGCAACCAACCGAATGGGAGAAGACATTTGCAAACAATGTCTCTGATAAAGAGCTAATACCCAAAATATATTAAAAACTCATACAACTCAATAACGAAAAAAGCAAACAATCACATTAAAAAAAAAAGGGCAGAGGATCTGAACAGACAGCTCTCCCAAAAAGACATACAAATGGCCAACAAATATATGAAAAGATGCTCAATTTCACTAGCTGTTAGGGAAATCCAAATCAAAACCACAGTGAGATACTACCTCACATCTTTTAGAATGGCTATCATCAACAAGACAATTAATAACAAGTGGTGGAGAGGTTGTGGAGAAAAAGGAGCCCTCACAAACTTCTGGTGGGGATGTAATCTGGTACAGCCACTATGGAAAACAGTATGGAAGTTCTTCAAAAATTTAAGAATAGAGTTACTGTATGATCCAGCAATCCCTGTTTTGGATATCTATACAAAAAATCTGAAAACATTTATCCATAAAGATATATGTACCCTTATGTTCATTGTAGCATTATTCAAGACAGGGAAACAAAAGTGTCCTTTCATAGATGATTGGATAAGGAAGCTGTGGTACATATATACGATGGAATCTTACACAGCCATTACAAAAAATGAAATACTGCCATTTGTGACAACATGGATGGATCTTGAGATTATCATGCTAAGCGAAATAAGTCAGGCAGAAAAAGTAGAGAACCATATGATTTCACTCATATGTGGAATATGTAACGGAAAGCAACAAACGAACAAGATAAACAAATAAGCAAAAACTCATAGATAAAGGTGCCAGTTTAATGGTTACCATAGGGTTACCAAGAGGGAGGGGGAAGGTAAGAGAAGGTAAAGGGGGCCAAATATATGGTGATGGAAGGAGATTTGATTTGGGGTGGTGAACACACAATGCAATATATAAATAATGTATTATAGAATTGTACACTTGAAACCTATATAATTTTATTAACCAGTGTTGTCCGAATCAATTTAATTAATATTTAAGAAAAATAAAAAATGTAGATAAACCAGATTTTATCAAAATTGAAATGTCTGTGCATGAAAGGACACTGTCAGAAAAGTGAAAAGGCAACCTATGAAATGGGAGAAAATCTTTGCAAATCGTTTATCTGATACTGGTCTAGTATAAAACGATTGCTTTACGATTCAACAACAGGAAGACAAATAACCCAAGGAAGATACACAAATGGCCATTAAACACTGACAAAGATGTTCAATGACAGTAGCCATCAGGGAAATTCAAATTAAAACAATGAGATGCATGCAACATTTCACCCAGTTGAATGCTAGAATCAAAAGACAGACAATTGCAAGTGTTAACAAGGATGAAAAGAAAATGGAGCCTTCACACTTATGGCAATGTAAAATGGTGCAGACACTTTGAAAAACTGTCTGCAAGTACTATCCAAGAGAAAGAAATCTTTCATTCTCATGTATAAAGACATGTATGAAAATGTTCATACCATCATTATTCCTAACAGCTAATAAGTGGAATGAGTGTAAAAGTATAAATAAGAGATACATTAAAAAATGGATTAACCGAAGGTGATATATCTATAAAGTGCAATACTAGTCAACAACAAAAAGGAAGCACTGATACATGTTGCACAGGTTACAGAATGGATGAACCTTGAAAATATGTTAAGTGACAGAAGCCTGTCACAGAAGACCTCATAATGTAAGATTCCATTTAAATACATTGTCCAGAAGAGACAAATCTATAGCAAAAGGAAGTAGATCAGTGGTTACTGTGGACCCTGAGAAAGAAGATACCTACTGAGAAGTGTACCTGATGGCTAAGTGGGCTCGAATTTAAAAACAGAGCCTGGCAGCCATTTCTGAATAGGGGCCTCTCATACAAACCATACTTCAGGGAAAAGCCTGCAATCAACTGCCTGCCTCCCACAGTCAACTGCCTGTCTGCTCTGTGTTTCTGTTAGCTGAGCTAGCTCTTATAAAGGAGTTCCTGGAATTGTATTTCAACCAATAGGACTGAGGCTTTCCT
This sequence comes from Rhinolophus sinicus, assembly GCF_057876585.1. NCBI lineage: Eukaryota > Metazoa > Chordata > Mammalia > Chiroptera > Rhinolophidae > Rhinolophus > Rhinolophus sinicus. The sequence continues at coordinate 71,463,039 of NC_142518.1, read as the reverse complement.
CGTCCAATCCAAACTGTGCAGCTATATCCGCAACAGCATCTTCACCAACCCATCAGAATGGCCCCATTATGACTAACCAGGGCAATGACCTTCAGACCAATCAAACTATGAGGATTTGAAGTCCTCATTTGCATGAAGATGAACCAATCAGGGACCAGGGGTGGGGACTTCTGCCTACTATATAAGTCAGCTCCCCTCTGGCTCATACAGCACGCTTTCCTTTTCCATGGAAGAGTAAAGCCTGTGTTTCCGAACTGGATCTGAAACACCAAATACATCTCACTAGAGCAGAGTGGAACAGATCAGCACAAGGCAGAATGGAGTGCACCAGTCTGGAGAAGTGGAGCAGACCAGACAAGACCAAAGCAGAGCTGTCTAGCCTGAGAGGGGCCTCGCCACAAGGCCAACTCACAGCCATGCTGTTTCACAGCCTTGCTGCTTCATAATTGAGCTGTAATACTTTTGAACTGTTACACAGTTGCGCTGTATCACAACTGAGCTGTTTGCATTGAAAAAAGTGTCCTTCTTTACCACATCCCTATTGGGGATTCCTGTTGGCACTGGAATTGGCACCAACGACCATCAGTTGACATTACCTAGGATTGTGAGGGGAATAATGTGAATGTAAGAGGCATTGAATGTGGAGTGACTGCTAATGGTGGTGGGGAAGATGAAAATTAAATCATGGTGATGGTTGCACAACTCTATAACCATAACCATTTAATTATATACTTTTAAATGGGTACATTTTTATGGTATGCAAATTATTTCAATACAGCTTTTATTTAGAGAAAAATGCATAAAATAGTATATGGTTTTCTTTCTAGCTAGACCTTTCGTCTCTTATGGGATATATTGTCCTACCTTCTAGATTTATACTTTGTACTAAAACCTCTCTTACTTCACAGGGACATTGCCTCTGTCCTCTCTAGCCAGACTTATCTGAAACCAATATGTAAGGTCTCTCTTTCTCTTCTAGTTTACACTTTGTTTCCTTTGCACTGTTCCCAGATGTTCAAGGAAGCATGATTAACTTGAAACCTATATAATTTTACTAACCATTGTCACCCCAATAAATTTCATAAAAAATAAATAAAATAAAACCCCAATAAGCAAAGTAATTCTACTGTTCCAGCTGTCAGTAGGACAAATGTTTTTCTTCATTATGAGAACTGGGATGGGTTGGAATGAGATCAGCTAGGAACACTAGACTTAGCTAGTCCTAGTTCTTCCATCTACCAAGAGCACAGATTTGCAAGATGGTTATCTTTGTAAACTCTCTCTTATTGAACTAAAAAATTTGCAAGTTGGTAGGAAACAATTCTGCTATATGAATTCCTGGGTTAACATCTGGGGATATCATTCACTTCTGGCTACTACATTTACATAATATGACTTGAAGGAAAGTGGTGATACATAAAACTAGAAGAAAGTAGTATATTTAATGTCTAATTTGGGTGTTCATTTCTCTCTTCAATGGTGTATGTGACATATGTACACACATATGGAAACCTATCCTGGGAAAGCCTCTTTATATGCAGAACAGACATTGTCAGTCAGAATAGAAATAGACTGATGCAACTCATATTATGCAATTCTAGCTATCTCTTACCTGTATCATTAGTTCTGTCTCATGGGGCAACTAGTGAAGAAGAAGAAAATGAAGGCTGAGAGTAGGGGGATTTGCTTCAGAAACAGAACAGAATGGGATAACATTATTTCCTAGTTGTTGACAGATGAGAGCAAGATTCTGAAACTCTGGAGTCATTACTCCATTTCACAGTGGATGGTTGTGAGGAGACAAGGGATATGAAAACACTCTAATAAGACAGGAAATATTTAGCAGTTATATTCATGAATCTGGACAGTGGGAGTGAGAGCCAGCAGATCATAGAAGAATTTTCCTTTTGATTCATCGTAAAGTTTCCTGGTCAGTATTAAGAGGGGTTTTGCAATTAAAAATAAAAGGAATTATTATGTGATTTTATTTATTGCTGTTTCAAAGAAAGGTGTCATACGAATCACCATTCAGGTTACTGAAGATACATCAAGGATATTTATATAGTTGAAGTTAATAAAGAGACAGGAAAATAATATCAGTTCATCTGGACTAATTAGAGTGACTGGGGAGAAAAGAAAGGAGAGAAAGTAAACCAAATTTAACTTCAATAGCTATTCAAATCAATCAATATTTTCTCAATAACAGCCATAACTGTGGCATAAAAGACCTGGAAGATGTCTCAATGAAATTCACTCATTTTTGTATATGAAGTTACAATTTTTTTTTCTCTACTTTCCTTTCACAACAATGTACTTCACCAAATGAAGGGAAGCAAAATTTGTCTACCTATGTTCAATATGAAATGGGACTTACGAACACTGAAGTGTTCACAGCCTGTCAACTTATCAATAGCTTTGCAGGCTTCCTCTGTCTTTAGCATTTCCTCTTGTCTTCTTTTACTTTCTGGATCATCATTCAAAATCTTGTTCCTCAGCCAGGTCAAATGATATACCCGAAGTCTGTTCTTACGTCCTGACAGATAAGAAAAGATAGTGTTTCAATTCAGTCTAGTTTGCATATATTAGAAGAATAAAAAAGTAAAGGTATTTTGCCTTTTAAACCAAATTTTTTCGCTAAAGTTAAAAGCACTTAAACACACACACACACACACACACACATGCACACACACACACACTGCATTAGAGTCATCCCTTCAGAGTTTGGACATTGAGAGCAAAGTTTCTTACAAAAGGTAGTCGAAGTGTCTCCCAGCTACCTATGTGCCTGTCTGAAGTGAATGTAAAATACTTCTTTTGGAGAACTTAAGCCTGCCACTGTGCAGACAACAGAATTACCATTCATTCATTTGTACCTTGGCTTTTATATAAGTCATGGCCCTTCTAGGATTCAAAGACCCAGAAGCTGTCCCTGGTAGTGTGTATGTATGAGAGAGATGTCTAATGTATTGATTGCTAGGCATTCAGGGACAGTGGGATGGATCGCTTTGTGCTCTTTCATTTCAGCATACTTACAAAATAATTGAATGGTTTCACAGTTACTTTTTCTCAACCCAATTTATCTTTAATGTTAAATTTCTAATTGTACCGTGTTTCCCCGAAAGTAAGACCTAACCAGAAACTAAGCCCGAGCATGATTTTTCAGGATGACCTCCCCAGAACATAAGCCCTAATGTGTCTTTTGGAGCAAAGATTAATATAAGACTTTGTCTTATTTTCAGGTAAACACGGTAAATCCCATTAAATACTTACAATTCCTTCAGAAAAAAAAACCACAGGCAATTAAAATTACCCATTTCTTTTTCTCTATAGTAAATTTATATTAATTTTTAAGGTTCACGACTACAATATTTCTAGGCCCAATAAAAGAATTCTTACTTATGCGAGAATGTGAAATACAATTTTACATGACATGTTTTGAAACAGTGTTAGAATTCAGACATCAATGTCTGTTGCCATTCTAAAATGGTAAAATAAGTTTGTGCTCTAAATTAGGCATATTTCAACACTCATGTTCTCAGCATGATTTGATGAAAACAATAATCCACATTTGAGAGAAACTTAAGCATTAAAAAGGGCACATTTGTGTTAGAGAAAGCACACCAATAGAGGATTTTCTCCTCTAACCAAAACTTAGTTAAAGCAAAGTTAATCATATTTAGAAATACACATAATCATTAATTAATGTGCAATATGGCTATTAGGTATGGACAGGAAGTATGCAAACATATATAGATGACTGTGAGTAGCATCATTTTATTCTACAGTCAAACCGGTTTTTTTTACTTTCCCATACTTTCATTAGTCATCTTTTAACTATAGTCAGCTTTAATGCTAGCGTTTTCCTGATACCAAGTACTGTTTAGTAATCACAGTCATTGCTAACATCCATTTACTTGCTCTCTTATCTTCAAACGTTCACGCTCTGACTGACCAAAGCTGAGAAATTCAACTACTACCGTGTTTCCCCGAAAATAAGACCGGGTCATACACCGTATTTCCCCAAAAATAAGACTGGGTCTTATATTAATTTTAGCTCCAACAGATGCATTAGGGTATATTCTCAGGGCATGTCTTATTTTTTCATGTACAACAATTTACATTTATTCAAATAGTCATGTCATCTTCTTCTGGAATATCGTCATAACGTACTAAATGCGTCCATCTGGCTGACAATCTTAACCGGGGCTTATTTTCAGGGTAGGTCTTATTTTCGGGGAAACGGTATGTGGGAAGAGTAGAAAGGCCTTAGGGGAATCCGTTCTTGCTACTAACCCTATCACTAGGCCCTTATGATAAAGTTGTGTCAGGGACAGACAGTATCAATTTTATCCAATTATTGTTCACTCCGTTCTTTGTTATGTTGGCTATATCATAAAAAAAAAGGTGCATGGTGGATGTTAATGTGGTCTTGTGTATAGGTAGGTGAAATTGTAAGTTATGAAGTAGTAGGTAGCTATTCAAAAAAGACTTGAAAGAATGCAGATGGCATGTTTTTTTTTCTTATCACAGATCTAGGTTAGGTACATTACAATAAAATATCCAGATACCAAAGGAGAGTTAGAAGTTACTTGAAGTTGTAAATAGGTAAGAAAATACAAGTTGGAAAGCCTGGTGTCCCAATTAAATGTTTTATTTAAAGTGCTTTCCTATGAACACTTTCACCTGAGAAAGTCCTTAGCCCAGTTTGCAACCTAATTAATCTATATAATTACTCAGCTAATTTTAGTTTTTAAACAAACCGGAGATGGTAATCAGCAAATTGAGTGGCTCTACAACTTGAATCTGACGGAATGGTCTTCTTTTTATAAGTTTAGTAATATCTGCCTTTCCGCTTCTGTCCATCAGATACAGATTAGATCGGGTTCCCAACAGCAAATTCACTCCTGTTCATATATAAAAAGAAAAGTGCTATATTAACTCAGATTACATTTTTATAATTGAATTTATGTTAGTATTGTTAGTATTTCTGCTATGCTAATATTCTGATTTATGTAAAGGTGACTTAACATTTCAGTCTAATGTTAACCTCATTCTGTATAACAATGGAATCTCTACCAACAGAACAAAATTTCATTGAAATACATAAAAATATAGGCGATAAACTCTTGGCAATATTCTACTGGCTAGTGTCTAGTGTGCCATTTCACAAATAGAACTTTATGCATATATCAGCACCCTTTAGTAGTATCCCAAACTTTATAAAAATGAATCAACTTTTTTGAAAATTACCATTAAACACTGAGGATGTCTAGCATATGCAAAGACTTTGATTCAGTTGATTTCTCATTCCTAAGTATAACTAAGGACTTTAATGCTTTAAAAAAATTATATGTAAACTGATTTTAAATTGAGTGATTCTGTGTTCATGAATACATTTAAAAACTTATATTGCTAAATGCCTATGAAATTAATTCCTATTTTTATGTATTTAAATTCCTACACTCTATTATTTCTCTGCTGGCCCTATTCACTCAAATATAAGTACTGTTTTAAAAGACCAGAAAGACAGGACTGAAATAGAAGATCAAAGTAAAGTCAGAATATACTTTAAACCACTGTAGGAGTTTCCCCCCATATCCTAAGACACAGGAGAAAATCAGCAAAGTCATGTAAGAGAGCATACTTCAGTGTCTTCCTTCTACTTGGAGAATGCAGAGGGTGCCAAAAAAATGTATACACACTTTAAGAAAGGAAAAAACTTTATTAAAATTGTAATACTCAATATATACCAATAACAAAAGACGAATACAAGTCATGTGTATACATTTTTTTTGGCACCCCAGTATTTGTGCTTTAAGGTTATAAGGAGTAAAGACAAGGGTCTCTGCCTTCATTTTCCCACTCTGTGCTTTACCAGTTCTCTAAGTAACAGCCAATGACAGGTTTATGAACTGTGTATTCCTCCCACAGGGGAAGCAGAGAGGGAGAAGGAAGTGCAGTAAATTTTGACTATAATCTTTTATTTTTCAAAAGAAATTTTCACAAGTTATAAAATGAGTTATTGGACATAAACTGGGTAGTTGCCTGACTTAAATGATAATGAAGTAAACTTGGCTTTCTTGTGATCTGACACATTACTTTAGCAGAACCTTGAGGATGACGTGTTTTTTCCTAAATTGTTCAATCCATATAACTATAATGTCTGCTACACTGCTCTATTTTTAATTTGAATTCTATCCCTTGTTCAATCATACATTAAGTAAAATCTATGAAATTGCAAGTTGGAGGTTGGCATTTACTTTGGATTACTCTCCTTGTGTTCATTTATTGTTTCATTTATGACACAGACTGGCTTGAGGTAAAAGATTGTCTCAGCACTGCCAATGTTATTATAATTCTTCTGGAACAAAGGATTGAAAATGTCTATCAGAGTTAAGAGATTATAGAAGGAACTTCCTCTGCAAATCCTCAAGATTATTTTAAAATAAGAACCTGCAGAAATCTTTCTTATAATATCTCATTAGGTATTACATGCTGCACACTCCCTTAAATTAAAAAACACTAAGCTCAAATTTTCAAAAATCATAACCTAGTCCAATTTTATATGTTAGCCCAGTTTAATCAGGTTAAAAATAAAAATAGAATAAAAAGGGGGGAGGGAGCATCAATTTAAACATCAAACCGCATTCAGTCAAAATAAATCAGCAAAAAAAGAGCAAATTAACCACTATAAATACCTATAAACACAAACACACACACACACACACACACACACACACACACACACACTTTCTTTTTGGTAATAACGAACAAATGTTTTACACCTTTGATTTTGCACAACATTGCTACATAGATAAAATATATTCTTTAAAAGAATGACTCAGTTGTATAAAACCAAACTCACCCCACAAAGAACCACAGCATATCTCAGAAGTGAATTCCTTTTCATACATGTGGATTAGTGGTTTTTTACATTCAGGAGAGACATACAGTGGGTTAACATTCACTTCAGAGGGTTTCTTAGGTGATTTCTCAGTTACTTCCACTAATCCAGCATATACTGTGAAGAAGTAAGGGAAATATATTTAGAGCAATTACTAGTGTATACACTGTATGTGTTGAGTGTTTTCACAAATGAGACACAGCCTAGAAAAGTTTCTTTGCCTTCATAGTACTTTAATTTTTTACTGGAGGTATCATTTGTGTAACTCCTAAACCAACAGATAACGTAAGTTATGATAGTTAAAATATTTCAGAATATGAATGTATCTCAAGTTACTATGATTAGATTGCAAAAACCACCCAGATCAGGGACTCAATTTCTCAACTGTAGTTCAAAAATATAGGCGCCATAAAGACTCAGTAAAGAGTAGATTTTTAAAGCACATATCCATCTGGATTTATGGCAACTAAGTATCAGAATGATTTGATTTTTTTTCAGATTATGAACCAGTGGTCAAACACTGTATTTAACATGTGAACAAACTGCATTTGGAGGCAATATTAAACACACTTACAGGTGGCACTAGCAAAGTCAGCATTTGCAGCCCTCCCAGAAACGTTGGAAGGAGATGAGTGGCTGGCAGAAGAACCCGATTCTGTTGATGCTTCCGATATGTCTATACTGCCATTCTCACCATCAGGGGCTGCACCCGCAGCACCTGAGGCAATGACATTTGAGGCCTCACTTCTACCAAGTGACTCCTAAAAATGGAAAATTGATTTTGACTTTATTAGGAGACTAACAGTGAGAGAAATATAACATGCTTAGGGGCCATTTGAAAAAAAGAATGAGTTTTACTAACAATTGTCACCCCAATAAGCTTTAATTAAAAAAAGAGAAAAACAGAATGCAAAATTTGCAATCTCTATAATTCTGCACCCTTATAAAATCCACATTTACCAGATAAACAACAATGTTATCAGAAGAGAGAGAAATAATCCATATTGAGACAATTGATGTCAGAGTAGAAATTCAAGGAGCTTAAAGTCCCTAGCTGTACAATTTGGGGACCTAACATTTGTGGAATTTTTACTTTATACCACGTGTCCTGCTGGGCATCTTATTTACAAATCGTTATCAATCCTTACAACAACCCAAAAAGTAAGTATAATTATTTCTATTTTATTTATAAAGAAACTAAAGCTTAGCAAAGTTGAATGTATTCAAGGTCATAGAGATAAGTAAGGGAGCCAGAGATTGAAACCAAAGTCTGATTCCAACCTTACATTCAGCTATGCTATGCCTGACAACCATTTGAAAATATTAAAAGCACCAGTTTTGGGGTATCAGTTCCAGTTTGTGAAATGGCAAAACTACTGATGGAAAATCAACCAACACAAACTCAAGAGTGTGAACATGCTTCACTAAAAATGTAGCTGGCTTCCATTAACTTACAGGGAAGAAATTCAAGGATAAAAGCCACAAAATGTGACAGATTTTGTGGCAGAAACTCATAGACACAGATAATAGTTTAGTGGTTGCCAGAGGGTAAGGGGGGTGGGGGGTGGGGGGTGGGAGATGAGGGTAAGGGAGATCGAATATATGGTGATGGAAGGAGAACTGACTCTGGGTGATGAACACACAATGGGATTTATAGATGATGTAATACAGAATTGTACACCTGAAATTTATGTAATTTTACTAACAATTGTCACCCCAATAAATTTAATAAAAAAAAATGTGACAGATTTTACGTGGAATGCTATATCCTGTGGAAAAACATACCAACTGTTTTTGGTAAGCCTGTCTGTTCATAAGCAATTTGTGTGTGTGTGTGTGTGTGTGTGTGTGTGTGTGTGTTTCTAAACAGGGATACTTGGCTTTGAGAGAGTTGTGCTGCCCTTTCAAGATTTGTTTTTATGACTTTCCAACCACCAAAGTGCTATGTGGCAACACATCCTTTTTAAATTAAAAAGAAAGATCCAATCACTATGTAAATGTCAAAAACATTCCTTAAGGTAACTGGAGGTACACAGGTGTGCTGTGAAAACTGTGTTGGGACATCCTGTTTTAATGTCTTTAATTTAGATAGGTAGGTAGGTAGGTAGGTAGATAGATAATAGATGATAGAAGATGATGGATGGATGGATGGATGGATGGATGGATGGATGGATGGATAGAAAGATAGATGATAGATAGATAGATAGATAGATAGATAGATAGATAGATAGATAGATAGATAGATAGATAGATAGATATAGACAGACAGAGACAGACATACATTCCCACTGATACTGCTTTCCCATTGGAATCCATCTAGGGAATTTCCTTCCTACCTTTTTTCTTTGTTTTCTCCCTTCATTGATTTCTTCCATAATTATTATGTGCTTATCATAGACCAAACCCTAGGTTGGACCCTGAGATTGGATGAGTTGGTAAGGAAAAGTAATCAAGGATAGATTAAACAGTATTTCTGCATTTTAAAAGTTCACAATCTACTATGACAGAAAAGCAAGTAAACAACCAAACTACAATGTCATAAGCACTAAAATGAAACTATGGGCAACATTCTTGCAAGCACAGTGGAAGGGGTATATAATTCTACCTTGGGAAGTCAAATATATAAATTAGATCATGAAGGATGACTAGTTCACTAAGCAGAGAAGAGGAGAGAGGGCAGCCTTATAGACAAAGTAAACAGCTCACACAAGGGCACTAATTCATGAAAGAGAATGGTATCTTCTAAGTCAGTTTGTGTGATAGGATGCTAGGCTTGGAAAGTAGATTGGCATGATGTTTCCTCTGTCTGGAATCTTACCTGTGTTTGCAGATATCCAAGTACTCCTCACTTATAAAGAATTAATGCTCCAGAAAATCTTCTCTGTGATAATTCCTATTGATCTAGCATCTGTGAAGCTACTTGAGTATTTTTAGACCTATTTATAAAGCTAGTAAACCTTTCGTAAATGACAAAATCATTATCTAAACATGGTTTGTTACTTAGGTTTTATTGTATGTGTTAATAGTACCTTAAAAATTAAAATGGAATCTAGCAATTTCATTCTAGCAATTATACATCTAGACAGTCCATTCCTAGATATAGTCGTATAGCCCAAATAATTGAAAACAGTAACTTGAACAATAGATACTTGTTCATGAATGTTCACAGCAGCATTATCCATGATAGCAAAAAGGTGAAAACAAGTAAAGTGTCCATGATCACATGAATGGATAAACAAAATGTGATGTATTCACATAACAGAATGTTATTCAGCCTTAAAATGAAAGAAAATTCTGACACATACTACAACATGGATCAACCTTGAAAATATTACGCTAAGCTAAATAAGCCAGACAGAAAAGGAAAAATACTGTATGATTCTGCTTATACAAGGTACCTAGACAAAAAGTAAAATAGAGGTTACTAAATATTGGGGAGAGAGATAATAGAGAGTTAACTGTTTAATTGTTCGGGATGATAAAAATTTCTAAACATGAATAGTAGTAATAGTTGTACAACATTGTAAATGTATTTAATTTCACTGAATTGTACACTTAAACTAGAAAATCTTATGTAATGTATATTTTACCACAATAAAAATGTCCTAGGAAAAAGGTGTGTGTTAAGAGACACTATCTCAAACATGTGATCTGAGTAATAAAGGAAAACAAAGAAGATAGTTTTGTTCCTCAAAGTACAATAGGAACCATCCAAATGAGAAGATGTAAAGATCTATCTACAGCTATAATTCAAAATATTTAAGACTTTGGGATAAAAGTTTAAAACGTGGAATGGCTGGAAATGTGACATACCACATGAAGAAATATATTCACAATGAGAGGAACCAATTCTTTTCAAATGGTGCATTACCTCTTGTTCATGTTCGAAGTCCTCAGATGCTGGTCTCTCCAATTCTGGACCATCTCTCTCTGAGCAATTATCTCCTTCATTGAGTTCAAGGGCATCACTCTCTTCATTGATTTCACTGACTCCTCTACCCCCATCATCCTTTTTGCCTCTTCTTCTGCTTCCTATATTGACTCTAGGTCCTTCTTGGTCTCCAACAGTTGCATTGCCACCACTGGGTGCGCATCCTCCATGGCTTCTACTGGCTCTCTGGCTTCCATAGCTGCTGCAGGTTCCTTCTCCTCCATCACTCTCATCTCTACCATTTTTCTTCCAGCTCCCACCTCTACCATAGCTTGGCCAGACAACAAGATTCAGTTAATGACTGGGTGAAAGCCATTCAATAAAAAACACATTTGAAAGTCATCAAATTAAACAGAATTACGATGTGTCTTATACACATGTACCATCTCTAAAACATTTTTGCTCTATGTGAACACTACTTGTAGGATAAAGACGAGAAAAATGCCCCTATGTCCTTTCAACGTTATATATTGAGTTAACACCATATCCATCGTCAATCTCCTGGCCACATTTGGATGGGAGATGGGAATGAACGTGAAGCCTTTATTAGGAACACAGATTGGTAGCAAGAATATGCATTTTTTTCTTAAATAATAGACTATTTCATGCATTAGCAACTTCATAGCCACACGAATGATTAAGCCCATGTTCTTGGCTCAACCACAACATATTTGAATAATTTTTCTTGTAATATATCTAATTTATGCTAATGTTAACATGTGCTTTGATTTTTAGCACGTGTATTGACTGCTTTGCTACAGAATCCCATTGATTGTTCTACTACCACCACGAAGTTCAATAATATAGATCTCATTAAGCTAAGATAGTAATTTAATTAGTTCCTAAGAACACCAAGCTTAAAAAAATTTCTCAGTGATGTTTTACATAACAGACATCATAAACATGTACCTATTATAATTCTAAAACAGAATTTATTTGGCAATGGAATTCCCGGTAGATTTTTTAGTTTGCAAAAAACTAAAAAAAATGTTGAATGATCTATATTCTGTTCTGTCACGTACATCCCCCCAATAACATTTAAAAACAATATATAGATTTCAAAATTATAGAGCAAACAATTTTCCCACTGTTAATTATTTTTCTAAAACTGGAAAATATATTATGTAACTAATCTTCTTTAAGAGCAGTTTAAATACAAACCATGAGCATACGTAAATAAGAACACACTGGCTGTTTAGATTCGGTGCAAGGGTCTCTCTCTCTCTCTCTCTCTCTCTCTCTCTCTCTCTCTCTATATATATATATATATATATATATATATATATGTATACATATATGTATATACATATATATACATATATACATATATACATATATATATATATATATATATATATATATATATATATATATATATATTATACAGCAGACAACTGTTGGTGTGTTAAAAACACTACTTCACTAAATATTATCACTTTGGGCAGCTACTCTATAAGAAGCTAAAGTTGAATGAGTACTGAATTTCGTTACAGCATTTTTCAGAATTCCAAAAATAATGCCATGTTTGTAAGTTGCAGCTTAAAAAATATCAAGTGAAAGTCAAGTTAGCGATCATTTTCTTTTTCAGCAAATTTAGAGATTCTGTTCACAAATACTAGGGCTTCCTCTTACCGTTATTAAGAAGCACACTACTAAATTTGTCACCCTATTTCTCATAGTCATTGCAGTTTTACAGGGTAGGCTGATTCAGCAGCATTGATTCTAACAGCAGCACCCAGACAATTCCAGTTCTAAAGAGCCTTACAAATATTTGAATGATAATAAACTACTATATACAAAAATGCAAAATTAAGTGTTTTGCATTAAAAAATTAAAATGTATTATTGAAACTTAACCATTTACCACTATGCAAGTGCAATTCATTCACCCTCTTAGTAATACATTTTGAAAGTAAATCACAGATGCATATAGTGCTGAAATTATAAAACATGGATAGTGCAAGTAATGGATAAAAACCAACCTTGGCCAACTAGTAGCATCATCATGATTATTGTCTTTGTCATCAACAGCCTCATCATTGCCATCGTCACTAGGGTCTTCATAAACATCATTAGCCTGACCAACTTGTATATCCAAGGCATCACTGCCATTGTCATGGCCATAGCTATCTTCATACACATCATCAGAATCATCATCATCACCATCAGTATCAACACCAGCATCATAGACTTTAACATAATCACCATTTTCTTCAGGGGGCTGAATGACTGGTGCGGGAGTTAACCAATCATTCCGGAAGATTTCAGAGAGCGCATTATAGCCTTCCCATTCATTTGTCAAGTAAACTGGGGGTGATATTTTTCCTACTTTAAATCCATCTGGAACCTGTGTACAGAAGAAAGGTTAATGTAGTCTCTAGTCAGCTTCCATTTTCTTCAGATTGGAAAGTTTCCAAGCTGACAATATTTTAAAATATATTTTCAATTGAAATGAAGATAGTAACTCAGCAAATAAAGCCAACATTTTCGTGAAGCTGAAATGCCAAAATCCAAACAGCAGGCTGTGATCATTAATGACTTTTCTGGATCACATAGAGAAAAATTTACCCACTTTGTTTTTTATTACCCCCACTTGTCTTCTGAGGAATAGACATTTGGTTTTGGTGCTGGAGAGCAGAACAGATAATTTGATGCTCTATAGAAGATACAGTCACTTTTTCCTTTTGTTTTATCCTCTGATATTGGGATTAACATATAGCTCTTAAAATTGATATATTAATTTCCCAGCTCTAGTTTTATGCAATATAGGTTGTCTTAAAGTAACTCAAACACTTATAAGAAGCATATTAATATAAATCCATCTTTAAGTATGTTATGTGTCATATAAGCAACCTTGGGGAAATCTGAAAATGATGTGTGTGGTAAGGTAGGAGTAATTAACAAAAGCAAAATGGAATAATCAAAAAAACACTGCAAAAAGAACTGGAAGACTTTTTATTTATGCAATCAGAGGCCATTTTATTTTTCACTATTTTTAAAAATTGTTATGCATTGTCTCATCATCCAAGAAATTATATTAGACAAAAATGGAGCAGCTAGCCTCTACTCCTTAATTTGAGATTAGCTTTTTCAAGTAGCTTTTTATCACTCCTCTCTTGAATATGTTCTGACACACGAATATGAAAATAAAATGTTTTATGATCAATTAAATGTTTTTTTCCATTTCAAATTTAATTTTTAGATTTCATATTCTGTGTGCTCACATAGCAATGAAAATCTATCTGTGAAGGATTAATTTAAAATTAAACACTTTAACCCTCCCTTCAAGTAAAGATGAAAATATGTAAATCAAAAGACACTGAAAATGAAAAAGAACAGACATAAATGTGTTAAGAGTTAAACTAGAAACCTACATGGACGTCAAGCAGCAACTTCTGATCGATAGTAGAATAAGGCGGTGATGACTGGGACCTTCTCCCAATTATAGGACTCTCTTCCTCAGAAGATTCTGTGGAATGCCCAGAAAACATTAGTAACAGTGGTGATCACAGCTATTGCCTTCATTTTTATAGCGTGCCAGTTCTATCCCTTGGTACTTTTCTTGTAGACTCTTTCCATTCAAGAAATATCACCTGATAAATTCTCATGGGGCCAGAATCCTGGGTTCTATTTTCAGTGGTAATGACAGGCTCAAGGTTTGTACTGTCTGTAGAACTACACGACTTTTCTGTTTTCAATATTAAGGGTACACTTGCTAAGTATCTCTATTTGTGTAAGAAGGTACACAGTGAGATGGGTAGACCAATAGTTCTATTAAAAATATTTGCATCAAGAATAGGAAGGGTTGAGTGGTACCAGTGGCCTCCCATACTAACCAGAAGAAAAATAGCCCAACAATGTATTAGAAGATGATAGATTAGACAAAATTCTCAAGAGGAGAGTTGACTCTGCAATCTTAATCACACAATTTCCACTCGGGGATGGAGCCATAAGTATTTCAATACAGATGAAAAGTGAACAACTGAAAAGAGACAAAACTGAGCTCTTTTTATAAAACAGGAAACCTTTGTATAGGGGCATTGTGCAATAGAACTTTCTGCAGCAATATAAATGTTCTGTATCATTACTGTCCAATATAGTAGCAACTAGCCACGCATGACTATTAAGTAGTGTGCCTAAGGGTTGACTTCATAATTTTATTTAAATTTCATTTTAGTTTTAATTTTAATAGCCACACATGACTAGCTGCTACCACAATGCACAACTCAATTTTATAGTGTAAATACTTCCATTAAAAGTGCAAATTTATCTGGATGGGAAGTTTGGATTTTTGAAGTTAAGATTTGTGTTATAGCAAGTAACACCTGGCATTAAAATGCAGTGGGAATACTTAGGGTAAAATATTAGTAGATCTGGGTAAGTGTACTTAGAAAAAGCTTCACTAAGGTGACAGGTCCCTGTTCACTGTTGTTGTGTGCTTGGATTTTAAAAATAAATAGTACTATCCCTCTTTTATTTGTATAGCCTTGGTAGATATAGTCAAAGTATAGGGACTACAAACCCAGAATGCATGCATTTGGATACACTGCTATCATTTGAGACTATTACACTGCACACATCCTACAATTTGTGTCCACGTCTTCTGGCACTACTGTACATTTTAAATTAAATTTATTGGGGTGACAATGGTTAGTAAAATTAGGTAGGTTTCAAGTGTACATTTCTATAATACATCATCTATATATCACATTGTTTGTTCAACACCCAGAGTCAGTTCTCCTTCCATCACCATATATTCGATCCCCTTTACCCTCATCTACCAGCCCCCTTCCCCCTTACCCTCTGGTAACCACTAAACTATTGCCTGTACCTATGAGTTCTTGTTTTTCTTGTTCCTTTGTTGCTTTCAGTTTTATGTTCCACATATGAGTGAAGTCATGTGGTTCTGGACTTTTTCTGTCTGACTTGTACTTTTGCAGTTTCTTATCTTTCTGCAGGAAACCATTTTCTCTCAAATCTCTTGGTGTGTTATTAGGCTAAATAAGAAGTTTGGGTGAGTGTTTGAGATTTGGGGGCACATTTATGGTAAGGTGCTCTGATTTCCTGCATGATGAAGTATGCAATCTCATGGGAAACTTCAAATGCTCTATGTAGCACACATAACAAATAATAGAATTTTAGAACTGCAAAGATCTTTAGCTAATATCTACACAGATGCTATCCATCCCATGCTCCCTCTCACTGCTGTTCATGACTGCTTTGGGGCCTAATCCAGAATTTGCTTATTAAAAAAAAAAGCAATGTGAACAAACCTTAAATTTTTAGTTGTTTGCCCAGTATCAGAGAAATTGCCTTGGGTAAAATTCTTAAAGCGATTCTTCACACAGGCTTACCTTATTTCTCACAAGATAATATTTCTGCAGGAGGGGACACTACTATTTAAAAGAATTTTGCCATTATCTAAGTCTCCTAAGAAGAATGGGGCTTTTAACTTCAGGTCTGTAAATATGTGATTTTACACCTATACATCCTTTTTTATTAACACTTAAATAAAATTACTATTAATTATTAATTAACACTGTACTAATTGTTTACTAACTAATTGTTAATTAGTTTATATATAGTACACCTATATATTTTATCACTATCATTTTAATTAAATCTGTATGCTACATTTTTACAGAGACTTGGGGACTTTGCTATTTTATTCTTGCTTAACATACTTGAATTGTTTAAAAGTAGATAACATCAGATTTTATGATCCAATGCACAACTTTTGGTTTTGTTTATCCAATATTTCACAAATCTATAATTTAAACTCTCTCAAATATGTCACAAAGTAAAAAATTTGTTTGAAATTAATATCACAATTAGTTAAGCTATTTTCTACGATTTTATTAATTTTTCATGTATTTTGAGTAAAAACATCAATTTGCAACATTTAGAAATGTTTGTGAGATACTGTATATCTTTTATTTCAGGAGGTTAAATAACAAACTGATAAATAAAACACATGCTTACAAGTACTTCATCTAAAATTTCAACATTCTAAACACAGCCTATAAATTTTAGCCCATTGGAGCAGCTTCTCCCCCGTTCCTTCCCCATATTTTTCACACGTTATGGAATCTAAAGTTGACACACATCCCCACCTCCCTAGACACATTCCTAGCTACTATTCAACTAAAAGAAGAAACTTCAGAAAAATTATTTTCCATTTCTCATAGGTCACCAATGACCACTGAATTGCCAAATCCAGTGGCCTCCTGGTTTTAATCTTACTTGGCCTCCCTGACACTTTTGAATAATTCCTTGTTGAAATTTTTTCTTGACTTCTAATATAAATTGTGAAACATTAACTCCACGTTTTGACTATTTGTGCTTTTAATCACCTGATGTTGCTGAACAATTCTGAGGATTTTGCAAACTCCTTTGTCTGGGGTCAGTAGGCTTCTGAGCTTGTTCCAAATGAGACCGCTGAGGAACACTAATGAAAAGACAGAAAAGAATGTGTCATGTCCTAACATTCATGGACAACTCAACATCAAGGCCAACAAAAAGTTTTAAGTATATAGGTATATATCAAACTGAAAAAAAAGTAGAACTTAAGTAATATTTTCCAATTTCCATTTTCCCCATAGCTGCTATTTTATCTAGAACAAAGAAACAATTTCCAAAATATGAAAATATATTTCCATATAGTACCGTGTTTCCCTGAAAATAAGACCTAACTGCAAAATAAGCCCTAGCATGATTTTTCAGGATGACAGCCCCTGAACATAAGCCCTAATGCATCTTTTGGAGCAAAAATTAATATAAGACCTGGTCTTATTTTCGGGGAAACATGGTATAAGTTTCTTTCACATATCTTATTTATTTCTAAAAATTCTTATAAACTTTCTTTAATCTAATATTCAGACATTATTATTACCTGGATAACACAGCAGTAAACATAATTTTATAGCGATGTGAGGATTTCTACATGATAAAAAACTTAAGTAATTGTTATGTGAGATATTCCACTACTATTATCCTGATTTCAAATGCTTGGAAGCCATGTTTCTTTTTCTATTCCTGATATAGATACTTGGATGAACAGATAGATAGAACACTTTAGTTTTTACTATTCAAATTCAGGGACTATTTAGATTTTTTTTTTTTTATCAGTGCTGCTAAATTTTATAGTTGCTTTAGAATTTCTATGTAGGAAGGATGGTGGTTATTGACTTAGGCTTAGAACAGACAAGAGTCTTTACTACGACACAAAATTTCAGGGAAAGACTCAAGTTGCATTTAAATTAATTTTGTAAATTTAACCATATTTAAAGTTAACATATTTGCTAGTCATAAATTCAAAAATCCTTTGGTGACATGGTCAACTAATTCCTGTTTAATAGCAATATCATTTTTTATATATTGGGTTTTATTGAAGTCATACCCCATGATACCAAAAACAGATACACAAAACTAAACTGGTATCATCCCTTTGTGGTCAGAATGACCATGACAACTCATTCATTGAATTCAGGGAAAGAGGAAGTTTCCAATCTTGTTTTCAAATTTTCCAAAATTTCTAAACACCATTTAAATCTAAGGACATAAACATATGGACTTTTAAAATATATCACAGTAAGAATATGTATACTACATACTAACAACTCTAAGCCAGTTGGCCATACAGCCCAGTATCTTGAATATAGTAATTACTCAATAAATATTCACTAAATAACTGTGAATGAATATAGCCTACGTTCTATTCATTATTAATTGGGGCTGGGAGTATGATTTTCAAGGAAAATCTACATAAAATTCTAGCTTTTAAATATAACACATTGCATTCAACATCGAAAATATGAACCATAATCTCTGAAAATTACTGAAGATCACCAATATTACAGAGATAAATATAAAATGACTGGTATAAACTATCACTGATGTAATATTTAGATTTAGGTTTGATTTTCCCTATAGGTGATATCAGTCTTGCACATTCTGTGGCATTAGCTTCTGAGGTTAGGGATTATTTTTGTGTGTGTTTTATCATGTATTGCATGATAAAATGTGTAGGTGAAGTACATGATACACATGAAATCACACATCTTTTTATTGTAAATTACTATTTGAAAGCTGTTAAAGAATTCATTGTTTCTTTTATTAAATTGTGGATTTTACCATCTAATCATCAAACTAAATGACACTAAGATTGCACATGTTCGAATGTGAAAGATCTAGTTAATAATGGATTGTTGCAATTAAGGTTTTAAATATGGGCCATTGGTGACAATATTACACAGAATTTAGTGTCAAATAAATAAGCTTTAATTTTCCATGTGATAGTAAACTATGAGTAATTTGAATATAAAAATTAAAGAAATACCTTGAAGAGAACTTGACGTGGTGTGTACGATCCTGGTTGTAAGACACAGAAGTAGATCTTTCTTGGACCTCAAAGACACAATGTGATACTTCTATAGAATTCTCCATCATAAATCATTTTGAGTTATTAATATATGGTAAAATGCCTTTCTTCAGATAGAGATATTTTCTCAATAACACAACTTATAAAATCTGATTTTTATAAATACGAGGTCCGACAATTAAGTTCGAGAAGTCATCCTAGAAAAAGTGCTACATACCTCATTGCTGAATATCATTATGGTCACCTTTGAAGTACTCCCATTGGGAAGCTATGCACCGATGCCAGAGCCTAGTCCACCCTTCAAAGCAATTTTGGAACTCTCTTTCTGGAATGGCCATCAGAGCTGTTGTCCTATTACCCTTGATGTCCTGAATGTCATCAAAATGTCTTCCTTCAATAATCCTCTATCTTCGGGTAAAGAAGGAAGTCATTAAGGGCCAGATCAGGTGAGCAGGGAGTGTGTTCCAATACAGTTAATTGTTTACTGGCTAAAAAGTCCCTCACAAACATTGCTGTGTGAGCTGGTGCATTGTTGTAATGCAAGAGCCATGAATTGTTGGTGAAAAGTTCAGGTCATTTTCGTCTAACTTTTTCACGCAGCCTTTTCAGCACTTCCAAATAGCAAGCCTGCTTAACTGTTTGTCCAGTTGGTACAAATTCATAATGAATAATCCCTCAGATATCAAAAAAGGTTAGCAACATTGTTTTGACTCTTGATTTGGACTGATGGAACTTTTTTGGTCATGGAGAATTGGCTGACTTCCATTGTGCACTTTGACGCTTTGTTTCACGGTCATATTGACACACCCATGTTTCATCACCAGTGATAACATGGCCCAAAACATCGTCTTGTCTCTCCAAAAGGTCTTGGGAAACTTCGACTCTCCTTTACTTTTGTGCATAGGTGAGCTCCTTTGGGACCATTTTTGCGCACACCTTTCTCCTGCCAAGATTTTTAGTTAAGATTTTCCTAACTGATGCTCTATCAATGTTTACTTGTTTTGCTATGCTTCTCACAGTCAGCCGATGATTTTGGTGCTCGATTCGATGAATTTCTGCAATGTTTTCATCAGTTCTGCTCGTTACTGGTCGCCCTGACCTCTCTTCATCAGTGACGCATTCTCTCCCTTCAGAAAAATTTTTAATCCATCTGTACACTGCCGTTTTCTTCATGGCATTATCCCCATAAACTTGGACTAACGTGTCCCTGATTTCACTTCCACTCTTGCCAAGTTTAACAAGAAATTTGATGTTTGTTCGTTGCTCTAATTCAAGCTCAGATATTCTTACAATGGCACACAAAAACACACAACAACAATAATGAATGCCACTCAGCAAGACACCACCACACGTTGACACGAACACAGCTATGAGACACTGATATACCAAGGTTATGAAACCTTACAGGGCTGTGTGCACAGTGCTGCCAATATAAGTGCATGGTGGAAAGTTCGCAAACTTAATTGTCATACCTCATAGATCATATTTTCATAATAACTTATAACATTAGAACTGCTTAACCATAACTTCTAATGATATCCTTGAATTTTAATATAATAACAGATTCTGGAGAACATATAACCAAACACTCTAATTTTATTGAGGAATCTGTAACCCAGAGAGGGAAAATTACTTTCTAAAGAATTTTACATCAAGTCAAAGAATATCTATAAATGAGAATGTAGGGCTCCCAACTGCTAATTTAATGTTCTTTTTATGTTTTCATATTCTTTTTTATATCAAGTCCAAACGTCTCACTCAGAATTTAACTTCAAACTTCTCTTTCACTTACCCTTTCTAGCTAACTCTAGATTTTCAAAAGGTGTAATACATACATATACACATTATTAAAATCCCTCAAGAGTAAAAAATGTCCCATCTTTAAGAAAGTGTTTTTTCACTTTACAATTTGACAGTAATGTCACAGTGTTCCAATATTTTTTCAATTTTAAATGAATTAATTTGAATTTTATTAATTATTCATTCATGTAATACAGGAAAACACTTGAAAAAGAGCCCATACAATAGGTAAACTTCCTTCAGTGGGGCACATTTATTTTCTGATGTTAGTAGATAGGACCATGGAGTGTTGCCTTATCTCATTTAGTTTTATATCACTAGGTTACTGTTCAAAATAGTTTTTAGCTATCCAAAAAAATAGGTCATTCTGATTTTCAACAAGGCAGTGAGACTAGATTCTTTAGAAAAGAAAATTCAACGTGTGACAGTTTTTTAAAAATCTGGGATTTTCATGCTGATAATGTTACTCCATAGTTTCTAGAAACTATACTAACCTTACTATTTATTTTTCTATGTAGTGACTTACCAAGATTGTCTTTACACTCCAACAGACAGGTAAAAAATGAAAAATGTTGTCAATCATTCACATGATTTGCTAATGAGTATTTCCAAATATAACCAGATGTTTGGCAGTATGCAGGATAAGCATCTTACTGACTTTTTCCACTTTCGATTCAGATAGCTGGCATCATATTGACCCAGTCTAGGCCTCTTGGTTTATGAAGATGACCTCAGAAAGTTTATTGGCAGTAGTAAACCAGAGGCTAAAACTGCTTGGGATAGATGAATGCCCAAAATAAGAAAGGATAATATCTAATATGAATTTTTTGTATTTGGTCTGAAAATGGGGAGAAGAAAATAACTAGTATGAACAGCATATGCTAAGGCAAATGATGTATTCCAAACCAATCAAACACAGCTCATTATATTTCCTACTTAAGGTGCCATGCTTACCGTAATAACTATTATTTGAGAGTAAGAGTAAAATCATCATTTAATAAGGGAGAAATATTACCAATTGTAACTAAGTAATACAATCCAGCTTATGTTTCTTCTGCCAGTGGTTACTACTTACAAAACAATATTCTATTATTCTCTTCAGAAAACTGTTAGTATCACAAAAAATATACGCATTTAAAAAGGATAATTGTCCATGAAAGACATCATAGAAGACTACTATGAAGCATTTTGAAGTAAGCGATATAGCGATCTGGGGCCCTTGTGCTGACTAAGAACAATAATGAGATTCCTGACCCACTATCAGTAAGACAAGAACTATTTTTTTGAAATTTTTAATAAAATATAGCTAACATACAATACGATATTACATTTATATATTATTTAACATTTATGTACCTAAAGAAGTGATCACCATGATAAGTCCAGCAACCATCTGACGTCATACTATACTATCACAATATTATTGACTATATTATCAATGTTGTACATTACATCTCCATGATGTATTTGTTTTATACCTGGAAATACCTGGACCCCTTATTACCTTCACCTTTCCCTTCCATTTTTATTTTTTCAGTTACAGTTGACATTCAATATTATTTTATATTAATTTCAGGTGTACAGTATAGTGGTTAGATATCTATGTAATTTAAGAAATGATCCCCCTGACTAGTCTAGTACCCACCTTGCACTACACATAATTATTACCATATAATTGACTTTATTGCCTATAGTTTACATTACATCCCCATGACTATTTTGTAACTACCAATTTGTATTTCTTAATTCCTTCACCTTTTTCACCCTGCCCCCCAAACCACCTCCCATCTATCACCCTGATAAAACTAGTATCCATCTAACACCATACAATACTTATTACGATATTGTTGACTGTATTCCTTATGCTATACCCTACATCTCCATGACTACTGGGTAACAACCAATTTGTACTTATTAATCCCTTCCCCTTTTTCACCCACTCCAATCCCCTTCCTATCTTGCAAGTATCAAAATGTTCTCTGTATCTGAGTTTATTTCTATTTAGTTTGTTCATTTTGTTTTTTAGATTCCACTTATGAGAGAAATGATGACATTTGTCTTCCTCTGTCTGACTTACTACACTGAGCACAATGCCCTCTAGGTCCATCCATGTTGTTGCAGATGGCAAGATTTCATTCACTTATTATGGCTGAGTAATATTCCACTGTATATATGTACCACCTGTTCTTGATCCATTCATCCATTGATGGACACCCAGGTTGCCTTCATATTGTTGTTATTGTAAATAATGCTGCAATGAAAATATGGATGTACATATCCCATAGAAATACCACTTTACCCAGAAGTGGAAATATTGGGTCCTGTCTTGGTTTTATTACAACCTTTGTTTTAATGTCTATTTTGTATGGTATAAGTATTGCAAATCAGCTTTTTTTCCATTTCCATTTTAAATAAATATCTTTTTCCATCTGTTTACTTTCAGTCTGTGTGTCTTTCAATCTGAAGCAAGTCTCTTGTAGGCAGCATATGTATGGGTCTTGTTTTTTAATTCGTTCAGCCACCCTATGATTTTTGATGAGAGCATTTAATCAATTTACATTTAACATTATTGTTGATAGATATGTAGTTAATGCCATTTTATTATTCATATTTTTATTTTTTTTTTGTCTTAAATAAGTCCCTCTAAGATTCCTTGTAATAGTGGTTTGGTGGTGATGAATGCTTTAGCTTTTATTATCTGGGGAGCTCTTTATCTGTCCTTTGTTTCTAAATGATAGCTTTGCTGGGCAGAGTACTGTTGGTTGTAGGTCCTTGTTTTTCATCACATTGAATGTTTCCTGCCACTCTCTTGTGACCTGCATGTTTCTGTTGAGAAATCAGCTGACAGTCTTATGGGAGCTGCACTGTAGGTAACTAACTGCTTTTCTCCAGCTGCTTTTAAGATTCTCTCTTTGTATTTAATCTTTGGCATTTTAATTATGATGCGTGTTGGTGTGAGCTTTTTGGGTTTATTGTGTTTGGGACTCTGCACTTTCTGGGCTTGAATATCCATTTCTTTTGTCAGGTTAGGAAAGTTTTCCCTCATTATTTCTTCAAATATAGCTTATATAACTTTAACAATACCATTGACTATCATTATTTCTGACTGGTTCTTTTTCATGTTTTCTATCTCCATTTTAATTCCTTTTTCTCTCTTTTCCTTCTGATACACTAAGGATGGGAATGTTGGTACACTTGTCCCAGAGGCCCCTTAAACTGTCCTCATTTGTTTGGATTCTTTTTCTTTTTGCTTTTCTGATTGGGTGTTTTCTGTTACCTTATCTTCTACATCTCTGATTCCATCCTCTGCTTCATCTAATCTACTGTTGATTCCTTCTAATGTATTCTTCATTTCAGTTATTATATTCTTTGTTTCTGACTGTTTTTTATTAGTTTCAGGTGTACTAAGCAACATAATAGACTTTTTTACCCCTCATAAAGTGATAACTCCCCTCCTCCAAACTACTACCCCTCTGACATCTTATATAACTTTTACAATACTATCTTTATTTCTGACTGGTTCTTTTTTATGTTTTCTATCTCCATTTTTATGTTTCCTGTCTCTTTGTTGAAATTCTCCCTGAGATCACTGAGCACACTTAGAATCAGTGTTTTGAACTCTGCATCTGATAGATTGCTTGTCTCCATTTTGTTTAGTACTTTTTCTGGAGCTTTGCTTTGTTCTTTTATTTGGGACATTTTTCTTTGTCTTTCCATTTTGGCTGACTCCCTGTGTTTGTTTCTATGTATTAGGTAGGGCTTCTACGTCTCCCAGTCTTAGTAGAGTGGCCTTATGTAGTAGGTGTCCTGTGGGGCCCAGTGGCACAATCTCCCTGATCACCACAGTCAGGAGTTCCAGATGTATCCTTTGGGTGGGTTGTGTGTGCCCATGGGGTTGCTGTTTGCATGTCAGTGGGAGGGACTGACCGTCAGGTTGATTGGTTGTGAGGACTGGCTGTGACTACAGTGGAGTAGCTGTTGTGCAGGGGCTGACCCTACAGCACAGGATTCACTTTAGCACAGCTCTGGTGCCTGTCCAGTGTCCTGTTTTGGTGTGCCATCCTTGGAGGAAGTCAGGTGATGCTTGGCTGGTTCTAAAGCTGGCCATT